>NW_007378438.1:40441-100785 GCF_000475195.1 Diaphorina citri | reverse complement strand
CACCTACACCGACACAGCCGAGCCCGAACCCACCGCCTCTGCCGCCCGAATAACGCCACGCGATAGAGCTGTTCCACAACCCATCACTCACCCCGCTACCCTATCTCTTCCTCTTACCTTTCTTCGTCGACGCACGCCACTACGCTCTACTTGTATTTCTTTTTAATTTTCTTGCGTGGAAGAGAATAGAATTACTTATACCTTGTTGGGATAGGACTGAAAAGTCCCTTTACATCCGCAGTCTAACCAAGGTCTTAATATTTTGACGTATTATGGGGAACATGTTTTACAGTTATAGCCTTATAAACAAACTTGATTAAAAAAAAAATTGGAAGAGCTTTGGTTGGGTGGAAGAGCAATGAAAAAACTGCTATATTAGACTCATGTGGTCTGTGTCGTAGCGTGCCCAAGCCCATCTTGCAGTATGTCCCTCATCAGGTGGGCAATTCCCCTTTGGGCTAACCTATAGTCCGTATCCCTCCCTTAATACTTTTGTCACCATTTTTTTTTTTTTTTTATTTAAACAAGGCAAGGTTTGATTTGCATATTTGTATACTTTTCCTATGGAACATATGACCTTGTTTAGTCTGCGGGAGTAAAGGGACTTTTCAGTCTCATTCTGGTAGGATAAACAAGGTATGTTCTATTGTAGTCTATAAAATACCTGTGTTTTTCCATCAGGAGTTACACGAGCGGCTACAGCGGGAAGAGGCAGAGAAGCACAACAGCCGCAGTGGCGCCTTACGGGTGCAGGGGTTTGCGAGGAAGTCTCTCTCCCAGTGCAGCAGCAGTGAGAGCAAATCAGTGGGGGACGGCGATAAGGAAGGGGAGGACAAGGTAAAGATATTCCTTGCGCGCGACGCCACCATACGGGAACTCCTCGAGCAAGCTTTTGATGTAAGTTGTGATTTCTCTCGAGATTTGACTTTTTTCTGTCTTCTTCTTTTGATCGGGCTATTGCCCAGTTTGGGATTTTTTTCTCAATTATTTATTCATATTTTATTGGGTTTATTGTCACTCAAAAGATAAACGCACTAAAATATGATGTCTGGCTAGGGGACGTTAAACAGGGAGTAGACCAGCTTAGTCTGGCTGGGGGACTTTAAACAGGGAGTATACCAGCCTGAATTTCCCTTGCTAAAGAAATAGTGCGAAGGGCATCCACTCGTAAAATTTGTAGCCAAAACCAAATGTCAGCCCAAAGCAGTTACCCTAGTTAGGGCTGATTGAGAGGCTGGCGGAAAACGCCGACCCCGTCGGTACACGGGAAAAGGCGAAGACAAAGAAGAAGATTATATTAATATTTGTACAAATCTATTATAATTTCAGATGCTCAACATGAAAGAGGTAACCACTCTGGATCAGTGTCGACTGGTTAAGGTGGACCGATATCGTAGTACGTATGAACCTCTAGAGAACCCTGACGACCTAGTAGAGGAGGTATTGGAGGGGAGCAGTGGAGGAGCCAAGCTGAAATCTAGACGGGTACCGTTCGATATGTTACTGGAGTATAAGCAGCCCGATGATGAATTCAAAACCTACGTGCCTGGATGTAAGTATTTTGTCTACTTCTGTATGTTCGTGTTGATTAACTTATTTCAGATAAACTGTCCTAATTTCATCCAAAACATTTCATCCCTAGCATAGATTAAGGTGTATTAGTAAAGTACATTGCTGATGAGCATTAATGTTTAACAAAATTAAAACAACTTTTTGTTGCTGTAGCGGCTTTAGCTATAGCCGAAAGGTGATGACAAAATAGAGAAAATATCTATTTTATTAGCCATACCAGAGTGATGGTCTCTAACAATGTTTATTTGGCTCTTGCTGAACTACAGTCAACCATCGTGAGGACTTCTAGCCATACCAGAGTGATGGTCTCTAACAATGTTTATTTGGCTCTTGCTGAACTACAGTCAACCATCGTGAGGACTTAGCTTGTTCTTTTCAAGCAGAGAGAATCGTTTGAAACTATCAGCTAGCTAGGCTGGTTAGGGTTAGCTGTTCTTCTCCCTGTTTATAGGACGAGTTGAATAGGAGATTTTCCACTGAGTTGCCCGTCGAAAGGTGAGTTTTTCCCCGATTAGGCACTTAGGTCCGTTCCCACTTTTTCATACTTTGATGAGGCACAGGATTAAAAAGCCAGCCGTTCCGAAAACGAACCTTATCCCTTCAGGATAAAATTCGGCCCGGGTGGTTATCGAACCCGCGACCTAGGGCTTACCAAGTTTCGTTTTTATTTTAATTAGAATAGAATATAATGCTTGTATATTTGTTGAACAAAGTTTCACAAATTTTACAAAAAGAATGGGTTTATTTTATTTATTTATTTTCAGGTGTCGACTGCGCGAGAAAAGCTGGAAGAAGGCTGGCAAGATTCACCTGGATTCTCAAATAATTGGTAGAGAAGTGATCGTATTCAATCCATGGGAAGTGTTCCTGCAAACCATTGACCGGCCTGAAATCAAGACCGATGAAAACCAAACAGTCCTCAGCACAAGACGGTATCAGCCTGATAGCGATGTCCTGGATAAAATAGAAGAAATAGTCATCGAAGATATCACCTTAGCCAATATTAAAACCGAGGTAAGATTCCCTTACTTTCCTTATCCGTGAGATTACGGTGTTGGAAGAATTGTAGGTTTAAAAGTTTACCCATGAGACATCCTGAACCCAGAGGTAAGATTGTCCCAATTAGTGAAATGAGTAAACGAAGTCATTTTGCATTTAGTATTTATTGAAAAATTATAGATTTTGCACACAAAAAAAGAAAAATTTTGCATTTAGTATTTATTGAAAAAGGAAAGATTTTGCGAAAAAAAAAAAAAAAAAAGCAAGCAAGCAATGTAGTAACCATAACATAGGGACCAATGTGTGTGTAATCATGTAATGCGATGTCCTAGGACTCAAAATCCAGACTAGACGATTCAAAGGAACCATAGCCTTACGTAAGAAACACACTACCATCACGTCACGTGAGCTCATGTGACGTGATAGTAGTATGGCTCTCCTGAACGAGATGACCTACAATATTCTGGGAAAACTTTGAACTACATCTTTCTGACTCCCCATGAGCTCACGTGACGTGACATGCTGATAGTGTGTTTCCACCTGTACGGTAATAACTTTGAAATATGTACAAATGTTACATAATTATACTATGTTGAGTTTGTTTTTCATTTTTTTTCTTTCTCTTTTTATCCTTAGTTGATACCTAAGTCAGGCCCAATCTTTTGGCATAGAATATAAACTATCATTTGGAAAGCTTGAATGAGTGACAACTAAATCTCCAAATATGCATCCCCTTTTTATTTTATTTTTTCTAGTCATATTTATTGCGAAATTTTTAATCTTTCGACCCTTTAATATTTTACTGTCTGAATTTGTTGAGAGTTAGATAAGGAAATCTAAGGTTCCTTTTTTGAGGAAATACACGGTTTTCTTTATAAAAGTGAGTTTGAGGAGTTATGTATGTGAATTAAGTCAGTCTTAGATTATTTTCACATTTTTTTCTTTGTACTCTAACTCCACTGTTGTCTTTTTTTAGAAGACTTCCTGTCTATTCCTTCATTCTTTTCCTACCTAATAGGAAGTTTCTACCTAATGTTTTTTTATCCAGTGTTTTTCTATGAAGATCATATAAGAGATTGTTTGAAATGGCACTGATTAAATTGTGGAAACTATCGAAATTCTACCAAAAGCTAATGGTCTATTTCTTACTTTTGTCAAATGTGCCACAACTTCAACACCCCCTTGTCAGGTTTAGTCAAAGCCTTTGGAATCAGTTTAGGTCGGGGCCTACCACGTTAAGGGAACAGAGGATTGAAATTAAACTGAGGTTGAGCTCTAGCTAAAGGTGGTCAATCTTAGGCCCATGTTAAATCGACTTGGTACGCCTCGCCCTTAGACAAGGGACTAATGGCGAAATTAGATCTTCAAATGTATTCAAGGGGTTGCTGTTATATTACATTTGGATCTGAATCGCTCAGTTGAGAAGCTGTTTTGATTGAGCAAAAAGATTATTATTATTTTAAATAGAAATGACAAAAGTTGTGGTATCAACAAAAATGTCGAAAGGCTCTCAGTTTCACAACATTATTCAGGTTCTCTGATTCTATTGCTCCAGAAGTAGTTCTTTTATTCCTATTAATCCTAATACTCTCTTATTCTTCCCCCGCACACACTAGGTAAGATGCGGGACTACGTCAAGTGTCTGGAGTGCGGGACCGAGAAGTCTCGTGAGGATACGTTCCTGGATATCCCGCTCCCCGTACGTCCGTTCGGGTCCTCCGTAGCGTACGGCGACATTATCGAGGCTATGCGTGCGTTTGTCCGCCCGGAAACCCTGGACGGAGCCAACCAGTATTTCTGCGACAAGTGCGGGAAAAAGTGCGACGCGCACAAGGGCCTCAAGTTCACCGAGTTTCCGTACTTGTTGACGCTTCACCTGATGCGGTTCGATTTCGACTACAGCACGATGCACCGGATTAAACTCAATGACAAGTGAGTTTTTTTTCGTTTGTTTTTTTGTTTTTGTAACTGTACCCTTATGTTAAGGCAGTCTCTTTTTGATCCCTTATGTGCTGCGTCCATTTTTGTTTAGGACTCTTGCACTGTATAACTGTACCCTATTCAGGTTGGGTGAGATTAATGTGCAGAGGCGGGTAGCTCGCCGAATGAAGGCTAAAATCCCAGTCATTAAAAACCAGAGTAAAGGGACTTTTCAGTCCTATGCTGGCAGTATAAACAAGGTATTTTATTTCATTAAACCCCAGGGTTGAATGCTAGAGTTTGTCCCAGGCAAAAATGTCTTCATTTTTTTTTCGCTCTTTTTGTAATTTATCGCATTTGTTTACATTGAATTATAAAATGTAAAGGGTCTAAATAAATGTTAAACAAAATAACTTCTTTCTTTTTTTTTTTCGTTTGTTTTTTTTTGTTTTGTTTTTGTTTTTTTTTTTTTACTTAACTGTACCCTTATGTTAAGGCGGTCTCTTTTTAATCCCTTATGTGCTGCGTCCATTTCAGTTTAGGACTCTTGCACTGTGTAACTGTACCCTATTCAGGTTGGGTGAGGTTAATGTGCAGAGGCAGGTAGCTCGCCGAATGAAGGGTAAGACCCCAGTCACTAAAATCCAGAGTAAAGAGACTTTTCAGTCCTATGTTTTTTTTGTAACTGTACCCTTATGTTAAGGTGGTCTCTTTTTGATCCCTTATGTGCTGCGTCCATTTTAGTTTAGAACTCTTGCACTGTGTAACTGTACCCTATTTAGGTTGGGTGAGGTTAATGTGCAGAGGCGGGTAGCTCGCCAAATGAAGGGTAAAACCCCAGTCACTAAAAACCAGAGTAAAGGGACTTTTCAGTCCTATGCTGGCAGTATAAACAAGGTATTCTATTCTATTAAACCCCAGGGTTGAATGCTAGAGTTTGTCCACAGGCAAAAATGTCTTAATTTTTTTCGCTCTTTTTGTAATTTATCGTATTTGTTTACATTGAATTATAAAATGTAAAGTGTCTAAATAAATGTTAAACAAAATAACCTCTTTCTTCAATACATATACGTATGTAATTTTCATACCAATCTGTATTGTTGTAATACATATACGTATGTAATTTTCATACCAATCTGTATTGTTGTTTCACCATTTATGGCAACATTTTTGGGACCGAAAGAAAGATTAACCTTTAGCTATTTTTGGAACCCCTAAACTTAAAGGACAATCAAAGTCCATCTCATGGTTCTTCCACAAGAATAACAAAAGATGATTTTCCATTTCAGATTTTCGTATGTTTCAACAAAATGGACCAAGATCCAGAGGTGGAGTTCGAAAAGTCCACCATGTACAGTATTATACAGAGAATAGCCAATACCATACGTCTAACTGTGCATCTGCCTGACGTAGATCCAGGTAATTATTAGATATCTCTATTATTATTTGGGGTTGGTTGGGGGAGAGTTTGATACAGGGAATTGTAACTGCTAAGGTCTTATAGTCCCGAATGCGAAGCTAAAAGGAAGACAGTATAGGATAAAGCCAGCCGTTCCGAGAACGAACCTTTTCTGTTTGGGATGAAATCCGCTCTGGGCAGGAATCGAACCTTGTGACCTAGCGCTTACAAGGGAGGCGCGCTACCCTCCAAGCTAACTAGGCTGGCGAGAAAGAAATCATTTCATGTCACGGTTTCTAGACTGTGAAATGGACTCCCTACCTCAGTCTGGAACTTCACTACATTTGGTAGCTTCAAGGCAGTGGATCGATTTGAAGTGGTCGCATTGATTGCGCCCCAAATTTTGAGAATTGCGTCCTTCGATTTGAAGTGGTCGTATTGATTGCGCCCCAAAATCTGAGAATTGCTTTCCAAATTCTGAGAATTGCGTACTTCGATTTGAAGTGATCGCATGATTGCGTTCCTCAAATTCTGAGAATTACGTCCTTCGATTTGAAGTGGTTGCATGATTGCGTACCTCAAATTCTGAGACTTGCGTCCTCCAATATGAAGTGATCGCATGATTGCGTGCCTCAAATTCTGAGAATTGCGTCCTTCGATTTGAAGTGGTCTCATGATTACGTCGCTATTCCCGAGAATTACGCCTTCTGTTTTGAAAACCAAGTGAATGTGGGTCTCAGCTCAGTACGTACTGCATTGTAAGACCTGTGTTGGGAAATGATAGGAACTAGGGACCTATATTATACCTATCTGAAGATGAAAACAGAACTTGCGCGAAATTTCGCTGAGTTTCAATTGAAGATTCTGTTGAAAATGTAAAAGACCTATATTATACCTATCTGAAGATGAAAACAGAACTTGCGCGAAATTCCGCTCAGTTTCAATTGAAGATTCTGTTGAAAATGTAAAAGTTAGTTTTATTTATACCTAATTTTAGATAGTACTTATATATTTTTGTTCAAAAATCCAAAAACTCCATTTAAATACCTTTAAATTTTAATAAAAAGCCACGCTATGTGTACGTGGATTTTTAAGTGACTACACTTGGGTGGACTGAAGTAAAATAACAGTTTATTTATACCTAATTTTAGATATTACTTATATATTTTTGTTCAAAAATCCAAAAACTCCATTTAAATACCTTTAAATTTTAATAAATGCCACGCTATGTGTACGTGGATTTTTAAGTGACTACACTTGGGTGGACTGAAGTAAAATAACAGTATTGACTATTGAACTTTCTCAACCCAAAGTATCAGTCCATGATGCATGATACATATTTAAATTGATTCTATGTCAATGTTGGTTCAAGGTAATGAGGGTTTAACTTTGAAATATGTACAAATGTTACATAATTATACTATGTTGAGTTTGTTTTTCAATTGAACTTTCTCAACCCAAAGTATCAGTCCATGATGCATGATACATATTTAAATTGATTCTATGTCAATGTTGGTTCAAGGTAATGATGGTTTAACTTTGAAATATGTACAAATGTTACATAATTATACTATGTTCAGTTTGTTTTTCATTTGGTTCAAGGTAATGAGGGTTTAACTTTGAAATATGTACAAATGTTACATAATTATACTATGTTGAGTTTGTTTTTCATTTTTTTTCTTTCTCTTTTTATCCTTAGTTGATACCTAAGTCAGGCCCAATCTTTTGGCATAGAATATAAACTATCATTTGGAAAGCTTGAATGAGTGGCAACTAAATCTCCAAATATGCATCCCCTTTTTATTTTATTTTTTCTAGTCATATTTATTGCGAAATTTTTAATCTTTCGACCCTTTAATATTTTACTGTCTGAATTTGTTGAGAGTTAGATAAGGAAATCTAAGGTTCCTTTTTTGAGGAAATACACGGTTTTCTTTATATGTAAAAGTGAGTTTGAGGAGTTATGTATGTGAATTAAGTCAGTCTCAGATTATTTTCACATTTTTTTTTCTTTGTACTCTAACTCCACTGTTGTCTTTTTTTTTTAGAAGACTTCCTGTCTATTCCTTCATTCTTTTCCTACCTAATAGGAAGTTTCTACCTAATGTTTTTTTATCCAGTGTTTTTCTATGAAGATCACATAAGAGATTGTTTGAAATGGCACTGATTAAATTGTGGAAACTATCGAAATTCTACCAAAAGCTAATGGTCTACTTCTTACTTTTGTCAAATGTGCCACAACTTCAACACCCCCTTGTCAGGTTTAGCCAAAGCCTTTGGAATCAGTTTAGGTCGAGGCCTACCAAGTTAAGGGAACAGAGGATTGAAATTAAACTGAGGTTGAGCTCTAGCTAAAGGTGGTCAATCTTAGGCCCATGTTAAATCGACTAGGTATGCCTCGCCCTTTCAAGGGGTTGCTGTTATATTAATTGTAGCTATACTTTTTCTAGTATTTTTATTTTCTTCTAAACTTCCGACAGCTACCTACTTTTCTATTCGACTTCCTTGCAATGTGGTGTTGGTTTGACTGACTTTTAAAAAGTGTCCTAGTGGGGCAATTATGGAAAGTAAAAAAAAAAAAATGCACCTATGTGATTTTTCTAACCTATCTTATCTTTGTTCTAATCTAATGTATACCTACATTTTGGTCTATTTCAGATTGATTACTTCTACGGTACATCAGCACCGAGGAAGGTGAGTTCATATTTCTTACCTATTTATGTAATGTTCAATTGTCCATACCAATCTGTATTGTTGTATCACCATTTATGGCAGTATTTTTGGGGCAAAAAGAGAGGTTCACCTCTAGCTATTTTTGGAAACCCCTAAACTTAAAGGAAAATCAAAGTCCAACTCATGGTTCTTCCACAAGAATAAAACACAAGATGATTTTTCTGTTTCAGATTTTCGTATGTTTCAACAAAATGGACCAAGATCCAGAGGTAGAGTTCGAAAAGTCTACCATGTACAGTATTATACAGAGAATAGCCAATACCATACGTCTAACTGTACATCTTCCTGACGTAGATCCAGGTAATTATTAGATATCTCTATTATTATTTGGGGTTGGTTGGGGGAGAGGTTGATACAGGGAATTGGAACTGCGAAGCTAGAAGGAAGACAGGATAGGATAAAGCCAGCCGTTCCGAGAACGAACCTTTTCTGTTTGGGATGAAATGCGCTCTGGGCGGGAATCGAACCTTGCGACCTAGCGCTTACAAGGGAGGCGCGCTACCCTCCAAGCTAAATAGACTGGCGAGAAAGAAATCATTTCATGTCACGGTTTCTAGACTGTGAAATGGACTCCCTACCTCAGTCTGAAACTCCACTACATTTGGTAGCTTCAAGGCAGTGGGGTAGGTAATAATTGTCGGGTATCCAAGTAATTAGATCCTCTACAAAATCTGTTTTTGGGTGTAAGAGCTCCTTTTGGAAAATCCTGCCACATTATAAATGACGCCATAAAAAAGAAGAAGAAGAAGAGAGAAAGAGAAAAACCTTCCAGTTTTCGCTCAAGTAGGTGCCTTCTTTATCAAGTTTTTGCTCAAGTACCTACTTTCTTAACCACCTGATTTTCCCCTCCTCAGACACTCTCACCAAATATCGCATCACTCAGCTGAAGAAGTACACGAATGCGACCTCCGAGTCAGGAGACCAGGTGCCAACCACGGAGGAGCTTGCCTCCCCCTCCCCCGCCATGTTACCTCTCCTCCTCAACTCAGACGTTAACCAATCAGATCAAAGCACGTCCGAAGACAGCAGTCTTACCGATAGTGAAAGGTAATGGTCTGGTAGTGAAAGGTCATCCAGTAGTGAAACTGAAAGTTAAAACCATTTCATGTTTCTGGATCTAATAATCAAAATCTAATATGTAATGATTATCTTAATCTTGAAATTCTTAAACCATTTCTTTAGATCAAAACATATTAATGAGTAAATTATAAATGCCCTTTGTGTGTTGAATTTCTGCCCTATTTCGTCAAAATCAGACAAACTGTTAGAATGTTGTAGTGAAACGAGCGAACCTTTAAACAAATTTCATTTGTTTTTATTTTATTTATTTATTTATTTATTTAGCAAAGTCGTTTTCAGCATTATTACACCTCGCTAAATTTTATGCCTTGTCTTGAACTCGAACCACCAACCTCCAGATCCATTACAGCACTGAGTTTGGTGTTAAAAATGAGGTTGAAAAAAGGGAAATTTGTGTTATGGCATGACACCATTAGAATGATTCAGATGGTGTTTAGATCCTATGTTTTAACAAGATATTCCTTTCATTTCCCCAGGACACTGATGGGTGATGATCCTGATGAATCTCGTGATGACCTCATGCCTAGTGAAGGTCATATTCAAGACCTTGACCTTGACACCAATATGACCTTGAGCACGACAAGTACCACCTCAGGTAAGCCCAACACTCTTGATAGATAGATAAATAAATAATAGACTGTTGATCGGAAGGTAACCACTAAGCGAGGTTAACGCTCGAGGTGTTCTCTAACTCTAACATCTAACCCTTAAAGCTCCAATGATCAAATTCTCAAATAAATGAGGGTAAAATACTATGCCTCAGCTGGGGTCGAACCCGCACCATCTTTACCATCCATGCGCCTTGACCACTACGCCATCGAGGCAGGAATAACCCCTGTTTCACTGATTATCTTCTTTATGGCATAACTTCAGTTTGAATAACGTGATATTTTTACTTTTTCGTTTTCTTCTCACAGGTAAACTGGGTGTACCAAGTATATGTCTGACTTCCACACCGTCTCGCCATTACGACGATGAAGATGAACAAGACAAAATGGAACGCGCGCTACGGACCACCCTGTTTAAACATTTCAAAGTTCTCGACGCTAACTTTAATGCCAATATTACTATTGATAGACCACGTGAGTATGAGTGTTTCACCGCCGTTTTTATTTCGTAGCAATGAAACAACTGCTACATTAGACACGTGTGGTCTGTGTCGTAGCATGCCCATCCTGCAGTATGTCTCTCATCAGATAGTGATAGGCGATAAGAGACACAATACTTATCATTTAGGTGCTGGATCAACACGAGAACAACAGAAATTGACCCGTTGAAATATTTGCAATCAAAAATCTAGGACAAATTTTTGTCGATGGTGGGATTCGAACCTGGGACTTTCTTTTTTTTTTTTTTTTTTTTTTTTTTTAATTTAGAAAAGTTTCCCGCATTAATATACTTAGGTACCTCGACATTCATTACATTACTGAGTTTGGTGATAAATATAAGGTTAAGAAAAAGCTTTTTTATGGTATGGCATGCCATTACTAGAATTATTCAAATTGTTTTTAGATTCTATGTTCTAAATTCTAAGCTAAGTAGATATTCGTTTCATTTCCCCAGGACACTGATGGGTGATGATCCTGATGAATCTCGTGATGACCTCATGCCTAGTGAAGGTCATATTCAAGACCTTGACCTTGACACCAATATGACCTTGAGCACGACAAGTACCACCTCAGGTAAGCTTAACACTAAATATTGTTGATCAGAAAATAACCACTAAGCGAGGTTAACGCTCGAGGCGTTCTCTAACATCTAACCCTTAGAGCTCCAACGATCAAATTCTCAAATAAATGAGGGTAAAATACTATACCTCAGCTGGGGTCGAACCCCCACCATCTTTACCATCCATGCGCCTTGACCACTACGCCATCGAGCCAGGAATAACCCCTGTTTCACTGATTATCTTCTTTATGGCATAACTTCAGTTTGAATAACGTGATATTTTTTGTTTTCTCCTCAAGGCAGATAGACAAGGAGCGAAACGTTCAGGCGATAGCCAAGGATGAGTTTCCACAACATATCAAGGTATTTCTTTTTAATTTTCTTGCGTGGAAGAGAATAGAATTACTTATACCTTGTATATCCTGCTGGGATAGGACTGAAAAGTCCCTTTACACCCGCAGTCTAACCAAGGTCTTAATATTTCGACGTATTAGACTTCCACACCGTCTCGCCATTACGACGATGAAGATGAACAAGACAAAATGGAACGCGCGCTACGGACCACCCTGTTTAAACATTTCAAAGTTCTCGACGCTAACTTTAATGCCAATATCACTATTGATAGACCACGTGAGTATAAACCGTAAAAAAAAAGATGAGTGTTTCACCGCCCGCCGTTTTTATTTCGTAGCAATGAAACAACTGCTACATTGGACGCGTGTGTCGTAGCATGATCACCCCGTAGTATACCCCTCATCAGATGGGCGATAAGAGACACAATACTTCCCATTTAGGTGCTGGGTCAACACGAGAACACCAAAAAGTGACTCGTTGAAATATTTACAATCGAAAATCTAGGACAAATTTTTGTCGATGGTGGGATTCGAACCCGGGACTTTCTACATATTTACTTCTGCTTGTTTTCACAGAACTTATGATCGAGATCGACAAAAGGACCACGACTGCCTACCTCATGAAACATCTGGAGCCCTATGTCCGAGTGCCTAGCTGTAACTTCTGCATTTGTACGTACGACCTGCATGAGACAGAACTCAAGCTAACCAATACCATGGAGAATCTGACAGATGGAGAAGTAAGCAATGTTTTTATTATTATTTTTTTTTTTTTCTCAAGAGGTTTTATAGAGGAAACTGTTACAGCGGAGGTCCTATCGTCTTGAAAGAGAGAAGGGGGATAGAAAGAACAAACCTTACCTGTTTAGGATGAAGTTCGTGCCGGGCGGGAAACGATCGATCCCCGCGCCTGGACCGTTCTAGCACTTCTTATTCGCCTTGTACTGTATACAGACGGAGTCGGCGTTTTTCGTCAGCCTCTCAATCAGGCCTAACTGGGTGATTGCTTTGGGCTGACATTTGGTTTCGGCTACAAATTTTACGAGTGGATGCCCTTCGCACACCTTTGCTATTTCTTCAGCAAGGCAGCCTGGTATACTCCCTGTTTAAAGTCCCCTAGCCAGACTAAGCTGGTCTACTCCCTGTTTTACGTCCTCCAGCCAGACAAAATATGATAATAAGTAATGACAAATATTAAATTCCCTGCAGGTAATCACGGTGAAGTTGAAGCGCGTTCTGCAGGAAGGCGAATATCAAATGAAAGTGTACCGCCATCAGGAAGACAAAGATCCTCAGTTCCTACACGAGCATATTATTAGCAAGGGACAATCAATAGGCGATATCAAGACGGAAATAGTGGACGAGTTGAACAGGAGATTTTCCACTGAGTTGCCTGTGGAAAGGTGAGTCTGTGTGAATTTCAGTTCCTACCATATTCAATTCCTATTCTATATTCAGTTCCTACACGAGCACATTATTAGCAAGGGACAATAAATAGGCGATATCAAGACGGAAGGAAATAGTGGACGAGTTGAATAGGAGATTTTCCACTGAGTTGCCCGTCGAAAGGTGAGTTTTTCCCCGATTAGGCACTTAGGTCCGTTCCCACTTTTCCATACTTTGATGACATGAGGCACAGGATATGAAAAAGCCAGCCGTTCCGAAAACGAATCTTATCCCTTAAGGATAAAATCCGCCCCAGGTGGTCATCGAACCCGTGACCTAGCGCTTGCCAAATTTTGTTTTATGTATTATTTTTTTAATATTATTATTTTTAACGTGTTGACCGCTATTTTGATTATTTATTATTATTTTCAGGTGTCGACTGCGCGAGAAAAGCTGGAAGAAGGCTGGCAAGATTCACCTGGATTCTCAAATAATTGGTAGAGAAGTGATCGTATTCAATCCATGGGAAGTGTTCCTGCAAACCATTGACCGGCCTGAAATCAAGACCGATGAAAACCAAACAGTCCTCAGCACAAGACGGTATCAGCCTGATAGCGATGTCCTGGATAAAATAGAAGAAATAGTCATCGAAGATATCACCCTAGCCAATATTAAAGCCGAGGTAAGATTCCCTTGCTTTCCTTGTCCGTGAGATGACGGTGTTGGAAGAATTGTAGGTTTAAAAGTTTACCCATGAGACATCCTGAACCTAGAGGTAAGATTGTCCCAATTAGTGAAATGAGTAAACGAAGTCATTTTACATTTAGTATTTATTGAAAAATTATAGATTTTGCACAAAAAAAAAGAAAAAAAAACAAGCAAGCAATGTAGTAACCATAACATAGGGACTAATATGTCTGTAATGCGATGTCCTAGGACTCAAAATCCAGACTAGACGATTCAAAGGAACCATAGCCTTACGTAAAGAACACACTACTATCACGTAACGTGAGCTCATGTGACGTGACAGTAGTATGGCTCTCCTGAACGAGATGACCTACAGTATTCTGGGAAAACTTTGAACTACATCTTTCTGACTCCCCATGAGCTCACGTGACTTGAGTTTCTGACGTGACGTGACATGATGATAGTGTGTTTCCACCTGTACGGTAACCTTTTCAAATTTTCCTTCAGATCTCCAAAATAAGCGGTATTCCAGTGGAATTCGTGGACACGATTCTGATCCGGGAGACCAGCTTCACCGTGACGTCCGAAATTCTGAGCGATCTTCATCGTCAAGCTTGGAACACGGAGCCGCCGGACTACTTGATCGATGGCAAACTGGTCGTGTATTGGTAAGTGAGACACGACTTGAAATCGGATCAGTTTTTTTTTCTCTTTTTCAAGACTACCTAAGACCTACCACAGTAAGCTCTGCTATTAAAGACCCCTCCCTCGATCGTAGTATTATCCTTTATGATACTAGAGCTACAGGTGAGATTTTTTAAGATGAGTGTTTCACCACCATTTTTATTTTGTAGCAATTAAACAACTGCTTTATTTTGTAGAATTGTTTTCTGTACCATTGTATTCTAGGTATATCTCTTGTTTCTTATGTAGGTAGTGTGTATGGAAAATAGAAGAAAGGCTATGGTGTTATTATGATCTTTCCAGTTTCATGAAATATTTACCTAGGTACTTTAAGTAACTGCTTACCTGGTTTTTCTTTGATTTTTAAAACTCATGTGTGTTTTTCATGGCATTTGAAATACTTTGAACTTCTTATAAATGTACTTTGGACTACTTAAGTTTAAAGGTGTTTATTGATTATTTCTATTTATTTATCCCCCTCAGGTCCAATCAGGAAGGTAGTGATGTCACTTCGGTCTAACATGGTCAGCTGGAATCCAATGGAAGCTTTTGTGTTCACTGCAGCCAATGAGGACTTCAACCTATATTCCTATGACATTAGACAACTCAACTCACCCCTTAATGTACACAAGGATATGACCAGTGCTGTGACTAGTGTGGACTATTCTCCTACAGGTAAGAGCGAGTTTCCATCATGATAGCAAGTGTAGAAAAGTAGTTTTCTTTTGTCTGCAACACCTTGCACATTTTTTTCTAGTATAAACTTAGGGGATAAAAATATATATATATATATAAAACCTATAATCTGGACTTTTCTGAGCAATCATGTGCTGATAGCTGTGAAAAACCAATTCCCCCCATGGGGCCTCCTTAGATGAACAATACCCAGGCTGAGTGGAGTTGGGAAAAGCCACATGATTGTCCAGACATTCACCCTTCTTTATAGGCTTTAATGTATTATTAACAGCTTAACTCCATACACAAAAAGCCCAATCTGAGGCTTAGGTGTAGGGGCTAAATAGCCCTAAAGGATGGGTTAAGCTTCTATGAATTGTTAACTTCAGTGATCCATGAGGAACTGATGTAGACTACTTTCACCATGCTATCAACACATGTAAATAATTTCTGTTATTCTTTTTCTAGGTAGGGAATTTGTTGCGGGTGGTTACGACAAGAGTCTGCGTCTGTACTTGGCTCATCAGGGTCACTCACGAGACATCTACCACACAAAGCGAATGCAACACGTCACGCACACTGTGTGGAGTTTGGACAACAAGTTTGTCATCAGTGCCAGTGACGAGATGAACCTGCGAGTGTGGAAGGCACATGCCTCGGAGAAATTAGGTGAGTACCAAGAGCACTGACTCTCAACCCGGAGGTGCTGGGTTCGAATCCCGGCCAGGGCGGAAATTTTCTAACCAGATTTTTCTGGTCTTGGATAGGCATAAAAATGGGCCTTGAAGTAGTAATGCGAAAGTGGTAGTGAGGTACAATCTTTTTCACTTCTCTTCAATTTCTTCTTTTTTTTTTTGAAAAAAAAAAAAAGAACAGTAGAATAATCTTGCCAGTCTAGTTAGCTTGGAAGGTAGTAAATGTCTGTCTTGTCTGGTCTTGTGTTGTAACCGATAGGTCGTGGGTTCGATTTCCACCTAAAAAAAACCTTATGGTCCTACACCCATAAGGTTAAAAAAAAAATCACAAGATTTATACTATCTTGTCCTCTCTGCGATGTCGGGACGGTAAAATCTCTGTTGTTGAAGTTCCCTCTATCAAACCTATTTAAAAATAAAAATAAAACAAAGCCTTAAACTCATATCATATCAATTACCCATTGCTCCCTTGTCTCATAATCATACCCATTGCTCCCTTTTCCTCAGGTTACGTAAACAACAAGCAGCGTCAGGCTCTGGATTACTCGGAATCTCTTAAGCAGAAGTACGCCCACCACCCGCAAATTCGACGCATCGCGCGGCACAGACAAGTCCCGCGTCATATTTACAACGCGCAAGCTGAACATCGCGCTATTCGATCCAAACAGAAGAGGAAGGAGAGTAACAAGCGAACCCACTCGGCCCCTGGTACTGTACCACAGACGAAGGAAAGACAGAGAGCTGTGGTGAAGGAGATGGAGTGAAAAAAGAGGATAATAAGCTGAACATCGCGCTATTCGATCCAAACAGAAGAGGAAGGAGAGTAACAAGCGAACCCACTCGGCCCCTGGTACTGTACCACAGACAAAGGAAAGAGAGAGAGCTGTGGTGAAGGAGATGGAGTGAAAAAAGGAGATTAATCTATTGCCTTTGCCAAGTTTGGACCGGCTAAATTTTAACCAATCAATGGAGTTAAACGTCGTGCGTGGTTGGTATTTGAACAAGTGAATGAACAGCCTAGCTAGAGGCCCGTTCCTATTTGTCGTGAGTATCATCCGAATTTTTTCCCGAATATCCTTGTAGGCAATGTAATTTAAATGAGAGTGAACGACATCGACAAGTGGGAACGGGCCTTAATAATTGATTGACTAGACACAAGACAGATCACATGTCTTTATTTCTCATGAAACCAGAACCATTTGGTCTTAAACCTGCCTTGCTTTAAATGAGTACCTTCCACAAGTATTCACATACATCTATGTAGGAATTTTCTTCCTAATAATTACCTACTTTGGACCGGCTAAATTTTAACCAATCAATGGAGTTAAACGTCGTGCGTGGTTGGTATTTGAACAAGTGAATGAACAGTCTAAAGGCCGACAAATGGGAACGTCCCATTTGTCGTGAGTTTCATCCCATTTTTTCCCGAATATCCTTGTAAGCAATGTAATTTAAATGAGAGTGAACGACATCGACAAGTGGGAACGGGCCATAATAATTGATTAACTAGACACAAGACAGATCACATGTCTTTATTTCTCATGAAACCAGAACCATTTGTTCTTAAACCTGCCTTGCTTTTAGATGAGTACCTTCCACAAGTACTCACATACATCTATGTAGGAATTTTCTTCCTAATAATTACCTAGAGACAAGTGGGAACGGGCCTTAATAATTGATTAACAAGACACAAGACAGATCACATGTCTTTATTTCTCATGAAACCAGAACCATTTGTTCTTAAACCTGCCTTGCTTTAAATGAGTACCTTCCACAAGTACTCACATACATCTATGTAGGAATGTTCTTCCTAATAATTACCCTACTCATTTAACAGTCCATTGAAGTCAAAACAAGTCAGAAATGAAAAGAATAGAAATGTCTCATTAAAAAATATAAATTTTCAGATTTAATTTATTGTTCTATTTTATTTATAAACGCATATTACAAAATGGTAGGTACAAAATATACAGAGAGCTATGTAAAAATAAATAAACTTAAAAAATAGTTACTTTACAAGTATTTTTTTCTCATAAAAATATCGAAATGTTTTACAATGGATGGAATTAGTTATCTAATATTGCAACAAAGAAAGAAAAAGAGGAAAAATATGTAAAAAAAGGATGGATTTAAAATTAAACAAAATAGTCAACATTGGACGGAATTTAAACATTGTAAATGTAGATTTGGAACGAAAAAAAGGCAAGCGATCTGTTTCTTTTAGATTTTCAAGATGGCAAGCAATTTTTACTTTGACATGGCAAGACAGTACACATAAATTTATTAAACAAAGGAAACTCCACACAATGAAATAAACTCTGGTCCATTTTTAAAGAAATTTGTAAAAAGCCTAACTCAAGGAAACCTAGTTTTCGGTTCACTAAAGAAAAATTGAAATTTCAGGTTTGGTTATTTCCATTTAAGCTTGGCTACAACCTTGGGTTTTTATCAAAGGAGGTAAAGGTTTTATTTATAAACGCATATTACAAAATGGTAGGTACAAAATATACAGAGAGCTATGTAAAAATAAATAAACTTAAAAAATAGTTACTTAACAAGTATTTTGTCTTATGTAAATATCGAAATGTTTTACAATGGATGGAATTAGTTATCTAATATTGCAACAAGGAAAGAAAAAGAGGAAAAATATGTAAAAAAGAAAAAGAGAAGGATGGATTTAAAATTAAACAAAATAGTTAACATTGGACGGAATTTAAACATTGTAAATGTAGATTTGGAACGAAAAAAAGGCAAGCAATTTGTTTCTTTTAGATTTTCAAGATGGCAAGCAATTTTTACTTTAACATGGCAAGACAGTAGGTACACATAAATTTATTAAACAAAGGAAACTCCACACAATGAAATAAACTCTGGTCCATTTTAAAAGAAATTTGGAAAAAGCCTAACTCAAGGGAACCTAGTTTTCGGTTCACTAAAAATTGAAATTTCATGTTTGGTTATTTCCATTTAAGCTTGGCTACAACCTTGGGTTTTTATCAAAGGAGGTAAAGGAATTTCCATAAGAGGAAATAAATCGTGACTCAGTCTCAAATATAATCGGAGGGAACATTGTGCAGTGTTTCATTGATAACACTCAACTGTGACTTGGTAGCATTGCGTGTAGGTAGACAGTACACATAAATTTATTAAACAAAGGAAACTCCACACAATGAAATAAACTCTGGTCCATTTTTAGAGAAATTTGGAAAAAGCCAAGGGAACTCAAGGGAAGTCAAGGGAACCTAGTTTTCGGTTCACTAAAAATTGAAATTTCAGGTTTGGTTGTTTCCATTTAAGCTTGGCTTCAACCTTGGGTTTTTATCAAAGGAGGTAAAGGCATTTCCATAAGAGGAAATAAATCGTGACTCAGTCTCAAATATAATCGGAGGGAACATTGTGCAGTGTCTCATTGATAACACTCAACTGTGACTTGGTAGCATTGCGTGTAGGCGCGGGGGGCAGGGGGTCCCCTATACACTCATACTGCCTCGTGTTCGTAGACTCCGAGAAATCGGAATAATACGCACTACTGGGTGCACTAGACGTATGTTCTATATCACATTGTAGAAACCCTGTGTTCTGATAGGCCGGGGTACTCGTGCTATGAGGCACCCCGTCTAATTCTGTGTACACGGCCTCTTCTATCTGATAGACAGGGTCGTCTCCGTCGCCATAAACAGGGTGTTGATAGCTCTCATCCACCGTGTAGTGGTTGGACGATTTCTTGAGTGACGTCATGTTAAACTCGTGACGTGGTTGGTTGGATTTACCGCACGGGTGAAACACAAAGCAGAGATCTGATAGGCCGGGGTACTCGTGCTATGAGGCACCCCGTCTAATTCTGTGTACACGGCCTCTTCTATCTGATAGACAGGGTCGTCTCCATCCCCATAAACAGGGTGTTGATAGCTCTCATCCACCGTGTAATGGTTGGACGATTTCTTGAGTGACGTCATGTTAAACTCGTGACGTGATTGGTTGGATTTACCGCACGGGTGAAACACAAAGCAGAGGAATGGTTGGACGATTTCTTGAGTGACGTCATGTTAAACTCGTGACGTGATTGGTTGGATTTACCGCACGGGTGAAACACAAAGCAGAGATTGTTGGAGGAAGAGGTACGACTCAGGGTGGATTCTGTGTCGTGGTTGTTGGCCTTGTGACTATTGTTGTTGAGGGTTTTGTTCTCGTTGTTCAGTCTTGACGTGGGTGAGGAATGGCGGGCCTTGCCGTGACGTCTCCGCCTGCCGAGGCAGAAGAAATTCCCTGTGAACACAACGCGAGGGAACTCATTAGTGACGGTGGCAGAATACTTGAACACTGGATGTATATTGAAGCATAATGACTTTGAGCATGATTATCGCTGGGGAGAGTAAGGAGAGTTAAAATAGAAAGTGTGAACGTGTCTCGTGAAATATAATATGTTTAATCTACATAATATATATCACCCTGGTGTACAATACACTCAGAGCCGATAAATCATAGCATAAAGTCACTAGGACGCCAGGTCCTGAGTTCTAGGGGCAAAAGGCTCCATTCTTGTCTCAATTCATGAAACCTTGCTAAATGTTTCTCGGTTTGGACTTTAGCCTTAAGTACGAGTATTACATATATAGAAAAAAAAGTGGGTGCTGGGAAATTGCAATCCAACCATAGAATCGTTTTGCCCTAATAATCTTTTATCTGCTCCTTTCTTCGGTATAGGTACTACCTACTCACATGCGCAAACAATAAACTTGGTATATATCTCGAATTTTCTCGGCTGCAAGGGGGGGGGGATTCGAATCTATATTCCTATAAGCTTAATTTATCCTTTGGGGGCAGTTGCCCCTACAGTTAAGGAGTTACGGGTTCGACTCGGCGAATTCAAGAAATAATACCGTTTTTGAAAAGGCCTCGAACCCGTAACTTTTCAACTGTTAGTCCAATAGTGTTAGAAGTTGGACCATTCGGTTCGGCATTAAAAATCACATAGGATTGACTATTTACATGTTTATTTGTCAATAGTCCTGTTATCTACATTAAAACGAGTTAACCAGTGCTCAAAAGTCGAATCGCCGAGTCTACAGCAACACCTGTTATTTTGAAATTCAATGCAACAAGAAAAGCAGTGCTAAAAAAAAGATAAGTTCGAAGTGGCCATAGTTTCGGAACCGATTTTACTAGTTTTTTTATATAGAACTATGGCCTCCCCCTAGCTTTGGACAGATAAATGTACATGCGAATAGTCAATCTTATGTATTTTTTCACGAGGAATCTGATGGTTTAAATTATAGATCTAATAGACCAACAGTTAAGGAGTTACAGGTTCGATTCTTTCCTTTGTCAATAAATTTAATGAAATATCTTAAATTATTGATAAATTCGCATGTGGACAGTCTATCTTACGCGATTTTTCACGCTGAATCGAATGGTGCAACTTCTAGCACTATCCGATTTACAGTTGAAAAGTTACGGGTTCGATATTCTCCGTGTCATCGAATTTCATTCTTCTTTGTGAACTATTGATAAATAAGCATGTGAACAGTCAATCCTCTGTGATTTCTTAACGCCGAACCAAATGGAACTTCTAACAGTATTCGACTTGCAGTTGAAAAGTTACGGGTTCAATACTTCCCTGTGTGAAGGGATTTTACTAGTTTTTTTTATATATAAATAGGTAGGCATGTAAATAGTCACTTCTATGTGATTTTTTTTTTTTATGAGGAACTTGATGGAGAAAGTTCGAGATGTAGGTAGGTATACGACTCAAATTTAAGAATTCAAAGTGTTAAAGTGTCACTTACTACTCCTATGAGATCCTGAGCCTGAGGAAGACGAGGCTCCCTCACGTCTACAATGAAGCTTTGTGTTTTTTTTTTTTTTTTTTTTTTTTTTTATGAGGAACTTGATGGAGAAAGTTCGAGATGTAGGTATGCGACTCAAATTTGAGAATTTAAAGTGTAAAAGTGTCACTTACTACTCCTATGAGATCCTGAGCCTGAGGAAGACGAGGCTCCCTCACGTCGACAATGAAGCAGAGTTACCATGACTACTGCCCCGATCACAGCTGAGATGATAGATACTATGACTAAAGTTATCGTCCATGATAGACCGTGACCCCGCACTGAAATCAGAAAAACAAAAACAGTTTTTAAAGTTTTACTATGACTAAAGTTATCGTCCATGATAGACCGTGACCCCGCACTGAAATCAGAAAAACAAAAACAGTTTTTAAAGTTTTTTTTTTTCAAATGTAGCGTCACTGTATAATAAAATTGCTGAGGTTTTTAGTGACGGGGTTTTATTCGCCATTCGGTGACAAGCTAGCCGCCTCCTCACATCAAACTGAGCACCCAGCCTGAGTGGGGCTTTGAGCGTGGTTGGTATCCGAGCCAACTACGCTCAACGTCCCTTGAATTCAGTGATCCACTGATTTTGCAAGGAGACTTGCTACTGTTGTCATGATATCCAATAATTTAAGAAGATCTACTGAAGTTAGGATAGCCAAGGATTTGAGAAAATTAAGAACAAGGATTTCAGATAGGTACGTTATGTACATAGGTACTTGGGTCAAATTCTCATTTCTCAATAAGTTCTTCACCTAGGCACTGATCTAAATACAGTTCATACTCGTCATTCTAACTGCAAGGAAAACACTTGAACTCTTTCTTAAGTCACGATGTAACGCGAACACTGAAGCACTTGTGTAGCACTTACCTACTAGTTAGGACTTCAGGGTCTTCATGGACCACGAGGATGCGAGGATCCTTGAGTAAATTTTATAGAAGAAGTTACCTATATTTTTTTTTTTTTCAAATGTAGCGTCACTGTATAATAAAATTGCTGAGGTTTTTAGTGACGGGGTTTTATTCGCCATTCGGTGACAAGCTAGCCGCCTCCTCACATCAAACTGAGCACCCAGCCTGAGTGGGGCTTTGAGCGTGGTTGGTATCCGAGCCAACCACGCTCAACGTCCCTTGAATTCAGTGATCCATTGGGAACTGATTTTGCAAGGAGACTTGCGACTGTTGTCATGATATCCAATAATTTAAGAAGATCTACTGAAGTCAGGATAGCCAAGGATTTGAGAAAATTAAGAACAAGGATTTCAGATAGGTACGTTAAACGTTATGTACATAGATACTTGGGTCAAATTCTCATTTCTCAATAAGTTCTTCACCTAGGCACTGATCTAAATACAGTTCATACTCGTCATTCTAACTGCAAGGAAAACACTTGAACTCTTTCTTAAGTCACGATGCAACACTTAAGCACTTGTGTAGCACTTACTTCAGGTTCTTCATAGACCACGAGGGTCCTTGGGTAAATTTTATCCTAGAAGTTATATTAGGAGATTAAATTTCAGCCCATCTGGGTAGGGGTTTACTAAGACCAGCCACTCACGATCAGGTAGACCTGACAGGTACATCTGATCAGGTCCGGCTGTCAGGTCTACCTGATAGTATGAGTGCTCATCAGGTATACCTGACAAGAGAACCTGATAGTGAGTGGCTGGCCTGAGTTGGAACGTGCGATTCAGTTTAGTCCTGGGGCAAGGCCACCAGATTATTGTCCCCTCTAAGAAAAAGACCAATTTTTACGTAATTTAGATCATTTTTTCTTTCTTTTTTTTTTTTTGCTCTCTTCTCGTGATCATGATTAAATTCCAACAGCCTCTCAGCTATAGGAGAGGTTCGAATTCCATGCATTTCTAGAAAAATATTGACACCCCAAGCTTATCTACTATATGTAGCACTCTTTACCGTCACGTTCCCAGTTAAAAAGGATAAGGCAACGACAACTTTTCTCCTAATGTGACCAGCTTACTGGACTGTCAACACTATAACAAGGGGTTAATCCATGAGCAATGCCAGGGACCCATCAGGTAGTAGTAGATAGAGAACATCAAGTTCTTCATCAGGGATTCTCAAATTACGACGCCCCCAAAGTATTTTTTCTCCTACGACCCGTCCTATTAAAAAGAAAGCCTCCTTCCGGCCTCTAGTCGGGTTTTACTAAGCCCAGCCACTCACTATCAGGTAGACCTGACAGGTACGTATGATCAGGTCCGGCTGTCAGGTCTACATGATAGTGAGTGTGCTCATCAGGTATCAGGTAGACCTGACATTCGGACCTATTCAGCCGTACCTGTCAGGTCTACCTGCTGATAGTATGTGTGTATGTGTGTCCATCAGATAGATCTGACAGGCGGACCTGATAGTGAGTGGCTGACCCAAGTTGGAACGCGCGATTCTGTTTAATCCTAGGGCAAGGACATCAGATTATTGTCCCCTCTCAGAAGAACAATTTTAACGTAATTTAGATACTCTCTCCTCGTGATCATGATTCAATTAATTCCAACAGTCTCTCAGCAGGAGAGGAGAGGTTCAAATTCCATGCATTTCTAGAAAAATATTGACAATTTTATTGACACCCCAAGCTTATCCACTCTTTACCGTCACGTTCCCAGTTAAAAAGGATAAGGCAACGACAACGACAACTTTTCTCCTAATGTGACCAGCTTACTGCACTGTCAACACTATAACAAGGTGTTAATCCATGAGCAATGCCAGGGACCCAGGTAGTAGTAGATAGAGAACATCAAGTTCTTCATCAGAGATTCTCAAATTACGACGCCCCCAAAGTATTTTTTCTCCTACGACCCGTCCTATTAAAAAGAAAGCCTCCTTCCGGCGAATACGTTGTAGGAACGTCGCGTGACGCCCGCCCGTTTGTGGTCGTCCCTTAAGGTGTTAGGTACTTCGGATGATTTTTTTTTTCCCGTTCCCGTTGGTATTTTTCCTGCCTGGTAATCCCGCCTGGTAATCAGGAGGGCGTGGGTTCGATCCCAGCCGAGGTATGGAATTTTATCCTCATTTATTTGAGAATTTGACCACATAATAATGGAGCTCTAAGGGTTAGGTGGTAGAGAACGCCTAAGGCGTTAACCTCGCCTAGTGGTTGCCTTCCACTCAAGAGTCTATTATTATTATTAAAGAATTTTTAAAGTTAAAGTAATACAGTATTACAAAACCCCCACAAATTTATTATTACGACCGTATTTTTTATTATTTTCTACAAGTTCGACCATGCCTCAGGATGAACTAGCGGAATTCCGCAGCGAAGCGACGGAATTCGACTAGTTATTCATAGAATAAGTAGTGAGTGTATTTTATTTTGCAGGTATTATATTCAGTTTCCTGACTAAAGGCTTGTATCGGTCTCTACCTAAACCTCTCAATATAACTCTATATCATACCTTGGTTGTCACATTGCTGTCTTCTGTTCTGGTGAGGTAAGTGAATGAACATAATTGTATTGAGGACCTTAGCCAGGATTTTGTCTAGGGGGTGGGCAAGAGTCCAAACAGTGATGTACCGGGGGGTGCGTTCCAAATTTTCGGAGTCTGGCCTACAAAAGCAGGGGGCCGGGCCCCTATAAATACGGCCTTGTAATTTTATCTGCTCCACTTAGACACTTATGTGTATTGTTGTATGTTTCCTCTCATCATTCATAAATAATAGACAGTAGGTTACATGATTGGCTTTCATACTAATATTTCAACGGGTTAATTTCGTGTTCTCGTGTTGACCGAGCACCTAAATGGAAAGTATTGTGTCTCTTATCGCCCATCTGATGAGGGACATACTACGGGATGGGCATGCTACGATACAGACCACTCGCGTCTAATGTAGCGTCTAACATCGGTGAAACACTCATCTTCCAAAAGTTCTAAACACATAAAAACGAAAAAAAAAAATCAATACCTATTGAATCTCTTCTTCTGTTGTTTTGTCCCTCAGCTTCTATCTGTTCTCCCCTCTCACCTATGGAATGACGGAGGCTTCTAGTAGTGAACCCAACAGTACGCTACATATGTTGAAATGGTTGGATACTTGGGAGTTCTAAATACCGTGTATCATCTGTTAGTCAGTACTTTAGCTGGAGGACCCCAGGGAGCAGACCAGTGTCTTGCTGTGTGACTATAAATAGGGATCAGAGCAGCCAAACCTTAACCAGATAATCAGCCTGGCTAGCTGGAAGTTACAAAGGGTTTATCATGCTTCAAAGGAAAAGCACATGGTCCCGGGGTTGTTTTAAAAATTTACCTTGTTTTTTTTTTTTTTTTTTTTTTTTGTGTACTGCTTGTTGCATTGAATTTCTAAATTACAGGCGTTGCTTTAGACTCAGCAATTCGACTTTTTGAGCACTGGTTAACTCGTTTTATTATTAAAGCTACAGCAGTCCGCATTCCGCTTGGAAGTGTTATTAAGTCATTAGTGTAATGATAACACACATTTCTAGATGAGTGTTTTTTATCTATAGCAACATTGCTGCGGACAGGTATGAGATTTTAATTGGTTTCGTAACGCAATAACTTTGGTTTTGAGATACCTACCTACGGAATCATGGATCACTATTGAGCAAGTGTCGTGCATTGTTGCCATCTGTGCAGGTAACTGACTTGGCATCTCTACTGGCTATTTCGGGGTGCTTTCACCCTCTTGAGGACAATTGAGCTGGTTAAAATTATAGCTAAAAAAAGGCAAGGCAATACAGCTTTTTGATATTTACACCAAGATAGTTGAAAGGATTGTCTCTCACATGCCAAAGGGGCAAAGATAGGTATTGTAGTTAGAGGGGCCGGGACTCGGGAGTGTATTTTCCGTTTTCAATGGTACTGCTGAGAGTAAGTAGTACCTACATTAGCGCATTGTTTAAAAATTAAATCCAAAGGTGATAATTTTGCCAACAGGCTCAACACTCATACAATAAACTCATTATATACTATTTTACTATACCTACAAGGAACCTATGTGTCTACTGCGTTACACCCACCTTTTTTTTAAAAAGGTAATATTTTTTCGATAAACAGTAAACTTTCAAACACATTCAAAAAGTTCTCAGAAAGAGCAGTCGAGTTTACAACAAAAAGTTGACAATTTAGTTTGCTGAAACTCCTCAAGTAGCACCGCGGATACCGCGAACAAACCGCGGATACCGCGAACAAACCGCGAATACCGCGAACAATCCGCGAATACCGCGAGCAAACCGCGAATAGGTGACTTATGATTATCACAGAAGAATCGATGAGGACCTTCCACTTATGAAAATGAAGGGGAAATGAGTAAATTAACTCCAAACTTCGCGGATACCGCGAACAAACCGCGGATACCGCGAACAAACCGCGAATACCGCGAACAATCCGCGAATACCGCGAACAAATCGCGGATACCGCGAACAAACCGCAAATACCGCGAACAAACCGCGGATACCGCGAACAATCCGCGAATACCGCGAACAACCGCAGATCAAAATGTAGGAGAATCCTCCCCTCAACCCCCTACATTTCCCCTGACCCCCTACATGGTTTTTGGTTTCTTCAGACCTAGATTTTCGTCAGACCTCATTCTCTCTTCTGCTTTCAGACTGAAATGTTGAAGAATACCTACTTATTTTTGAGATTGTACCTCTGTATCGCTTTTGCATTACTTTAAGGCACATTCTTTTACATCCATGCCTATCTAAGAACGGAAACCCTCATTCTCTCTTCTGCTTTCAGACTGAAATGTTGAAGAATACCTACTTATTTTTGAGATTGTACCTCTGTATCGCTTTTGCATTACTCTAAGGCACATTCTTTTACATCCATGTCTATCTAAGAACGGAAACGGCTGAAACTCCTCAAGTAGCCTTATTAGCTAAAGTTTGCCATAGAGAGGTTCATTTCGCTCCAGAATTAGTCATGGTTTTGGCTCGATAAAGAAAATGGGCAAACTAGATAAATATAAAATGATCGTAAAGTACATTATGTCATAGTGGATTATCGCTGGGGAGAGTAAGGAGAGTTAAAATAGAAAGTGTGAACGTGTCTCGTGAAATATAATATGTTTAATCTACATATTTTCGCCCTGGCCGGGATTTGAACCCAGGGTTGAGAGTCCAGTGTTTTAGATCTAGAGCACTCGGCGACAGAGCTGGGCAAAGAATATCTTACCACTAGTTTTCCGTTGACTACTGGAGGTAAGCATCATCGAGAGCCATATTTTCGATAAAAGTTACACTACCTATACCTACTATTCTGTCAATTTTGTGGCAGTCTTTCTCGTATACCCAGTGTTTTAGATCTAGAGCACTCGGCGACAGAGCTGGGCAAAGAATACCTTACCACTAGTTTTCCGTTGACCACTGGAGGTAAGCATAATCGAGAGCCATATTTTCGATAAAAGTTACACTACCTATACCTACCTACTATTCTGTCAATTTTGTGGCAATCTTTCTCGTATACCTCTACTCAGGTTCGTTGATTCCTACAAAATGGCGAAAGGTTGCTAAAACAGGATTTGATCTCCAAGTTGAATTACAAGCTTCCTGTCCTTCCAAGTGCCAGATTATTTTTCAACAGGAGGCTGGTAGTGTTATTTATGTCTACTCTAGTTGTCTAGAATGTCTATGTGTCCATATTAAATGCACCCAGGTTTTATTATTTTTTAGAGCACTAATTTATTTTTCAAAACTGGTTAAAGGAATTAGTGTAAAAGAGATCTCAGCTTCAGGCTTGACAGAATATGACAAGAGGGCTAGAAAATCGTTTGCACAAGTGCAATAACTTCGAAGGAAGAATAAATCAAGTTAGGAAAAACTGTTAGAGTTGGTTGAAGATTTTTGTGGTAGACGAATAGGTTTAAAACTTCCCTGAAATTTTGCAATGGTATAATTAAAGCGGAAACCCTGTAGTTTGAACCTTTTAGGAGATTTTAATTTGAGATTTAAATCCAGAACACGAAGTTAGAACTCAATCAATTGCCTGGGTTTTAATCAATACACCCTTCGATTAGAGGTGTTTTGAGACACTTTTAATCCTACCACTATCCATTAGGTTGAAATTTTAATTGCACTTTGGACAACACTAGAATGATTAAGTCACTAATTCTTCTTTTCCTTTTCGCGTGTTCAGACGGGGTCGGCATTTTTCGCCAGCCTCTCAATCAGCCCTGGGATGATTGCTTTGGGCTGACATTTGATTTTGGCTACAAAAAATTTACGAGTGGATGCCCTTCGCACTCAACCTTTGCTATTTCTTTAGCAAGGGAAATTTCAGGCGGATCATTTGGCTACAAAAAATTTACGAGTGGATGCCCTTCGCACTCAACCTTTGCTATTTCTTTAGCAAGGGAAATTTCAGGCGGTTATCAGCATTATTTTCTACTCATCCCCAATAAGTATACCTAAAACTCACAACACTTTAGCTAGTAATTCTCTAAGTAGGTATGTACATGAAAACACAATCTATGCGTATGTACCTATCTACCTCTACATAAAAACTTCAAGTATATAAAATAGAGAAGAAGTTATCAGCATTATTTTCTACTCATCCCCAATAAGTATACCTAAAACTCACAACACTTTAGCTAGTAATTCTCTAAGTAGGTATGTACACGAAAACACAATCTATGCGTATGTACCTATCTACCTCTACATAAAAACTTCAAGTATATAAAATAGAGAAGTAAAAAAAAGGAGAGAAAAAATTGAGACATTAGGCAGACGTGCCGACGTATAATTTAGTACCAACTTCATCACGCCTTCTCCAGTCATTAATATAACCCTTGCCCGGGTCCGAACCAAGGTACTCTGGGGTATTGTAGAGACATGGTCCATCAATTAGATACCGTCAGATGTTAGAAAAGTGTTAGGTAGCCAATCCGAGAAGATAACGCATAATGTCATCCCGTGTACAGGGTGTTGTGACGTGCACAATTTCTTCGACATATGTAGAAGTTTTCACTTTAACAAAATTTACAATTTGATGATATAGAACTTCAGGATCATTAACCAGCACCTGAGAATATCTAGCGGATGAGTTGTAAAATGTATGGAACTCGCTCTAAGGCCGTGCGAAGGTGTTCACCAAAGGTGTCACTGTCACGAATGACGTAACGTAGAAGTGCATCTTTCAACCATTGTATGGTTGCAAAAGACTCGAGATTTCTAGACATTTCAAATAGATAACTGTTAGAATAGTGTTAGGTAGCCAATCCGAGAAGATAACGCATAATGTCATCCCGTGTACAGGGTGTTGTGACGTGCACAATTTCTTCTACATATGTAGAAGTTTTCTTCGACTTTAACAAAATTTACAATTTGAGGATATAGAACTTCAGGATCATTAACCAGCACCTGAGAATATCTAGCGGATGAGTTGTAAAATGTATGGAACTCGCCCTAAGGCCGTGCGAAGGTGTTCACCAAAGGTGTCACTGTCACGATTGACGTAAGGTAGAAGTGCATCTTTCAACCATTGTATGGTTGCAAAAGACTCGAGATCTTTACAATTTGAGGATATAGAACTTCAGGATCATTAACCAGCACCTGAGAATATCTAGCGGATGAGTTGTAAAATGTATGGAACTCGCTTTAAAGCCGTGCGAAGGTGTTCACCAAAGGTGTCACTGTCACGAATGACGTAACGTAGAAGTGAATCTTTCAACCATTGTATGGTTGCAAAAGACTCGAGATTTCTAGACATTTCAAATAGATAACCGAACTCAAGACTCCCAAGAGTCACTCCCTTTTATTAGGTCGCTCAAAAGTACTACGAACGGAGCAGACGAGACGATTAAAACAAGATTTACCTCATGTGATTAATAAAAACCCAATACTTGTACATGTTCGCGGATTTCGCGATTATGTTCGCGGATTTCGCGATTATGTTCGCGGATTTGGCGATTTTGTTCGCGGACTTGGCGATTATGGTCGCGGATTTGGCGATTTTGTTCGCGGATTTTGCGATATATGTTCGCGGATTTGGCAATTATGTTCGCGGATTCGCGTCCCGAATCGACATTTTGGATATTTGGCAAGCCTACCTATGAACGTTGTGAACAAGTCTATCTCAAGCTATTTAATAACCCAATAGGTACTTGTACATGAGTGATTGCTTCCAAGGGTTAACACCATAAAAAACGGAATCAATATTAAATGCATCTCCCAGGTTAATGACTAATGTATCAATAAATAATGCCACCAGTCCAAAAACATCACCCGAGAGTCCAAAGTAGCGGTTGATGCTTTCAGCAGTGGTCTGATAAGGATAAGGCGAATTATTATAATGTTATTAGTATACCCGTGGAATAAGTAGAGGTACCTTCCTATTTTTTATTTTTTTTTTACTTTTTCAGATTAGGTTTACTATACTTTTGCATGATGTTAATATTGACTGAAAAGACAGAACCTTTAATAAGTATAATGGAACTACCTATGAACGTTGTGAACAAGTCTATCTCAAGTTATTTAATAGGTATTGAATAGGCAATTCTTATAATATTTTGACATGATGCCCCTTGAGCATAACACAAACAATACACTCCAAGTATTTCCATTCTTCTCTCAAGGTAGAAATATGCAAGAGTGCAAGCTGTACAGAGCAAGATAGTGAGGTGTCCAATGCAAATGTGACAGAGACTTTGCAGAAAATTGACAGGCAATTTGCTCTACACAATTTAATAGCGAAAAGCCTTTGTCCTGTCTTCCTTATTGAAACTCTGGTAGCTCAGCCTATAAAAGATGTAGATGTACTGCTTAATGGATGGATAATGGATGTAGGTATGTAGCTCTTCTTTTCTTGATATAGGTAGGTAGCAGTTTTTGTAGTGACTACTTAACTAGTGACTAGTGACATTGGAGTAATGACATGTGCTGACTTGGGTTGACATTTATATAGGAATCTAATAATTATGTAGGGATGTAGGTATGTAGCTCTTCTTTTCTTGATATAGGTAGGTAGCAGTTTTTGTAGTGACTACTTGACTAGTGACATTGGAGTAATGACATGTGCTGACTTGTGTTGACATTTATATAGGAATCTAATAATTATGGATGTAGGTATGTAGCTCTTCTTTTCTTGATATAGGTAGGTAGCAGTTTTTGTAGTGACTACTTGACTAGTGACATTGGAGTAATGAGATGTGCTGACTTGGGTTGACATTTATATAGGAATCTAATAATTATGTACCTCCTTTCAAATGTGAGTCTCTTTTGACACAAGTCTGGAAAACACTTTGAAATCTTTAGATGATCTCTGAGAGCTCTTAAATTGAGATTCTAAATAGTTCAGTGTGTGAACAACTGAGGAAACTTCCCAGTTATTAGAAGTCTAGTATTCACAACAGCAAACGCGTAACGAACGATTTTCTGCAAAACAGTGCGTTTACCACTTATAAAATCCCTCATTTGACACAAGTCTGGAAAACACTTTGAAATCTTTAGATGATCTCTGAGAGCTCTTAAATTGAGATTCTAAATAGTTCAGTGTGCGAACAACTGAGGAAACTTCCCAGTCATTAGAAGTCTAGTATTCACAACCGCAAACGCGTAACGAACGATTTTCTGCAAAACAGTGCGTTGACCACTTATAAAATCCTGGGGAGTGAATTTGTTAAAAACCACTCAGTGCCTAACGGATCCTATATGTGACTACTTAGGCACCGAGAGTGAGTAATTCTAAAATACTCAAACCTAGCCAATGACAAAACGCAAGCAGAATCCACCAGCACTTGGATATTATCATATGATAAGATACATCTAAGCTTCTAAACTCTCTAGCCATCCACTCTCAGGTGCACTGATCAGGTCCGCCTGTCAGGTCTACCTGATACCTCATGAGTACGCACACTATCATTTAGATCTACTTTGAGTAACCCTAAAGCTTTCATCTGTGCATGCTGCATGAGCCACTGTCATGTACAACATGGGTTTATGTCAGAGCTAACGCTTGGTAAATTAACAGCCACCAGTAGGACAAAAGGTTTTGGTACCCTTTTTGTTTGTTAATCTGAAACGTCATGTCCAGATCCCCCTATTATCGAACGTTGGTAGTTTAAGGTCTATTGTGTGGATGTCAGTTTTCTAGTTTCCTTGATGTATACTTAATAGATTGTCCAAAGTCCTGGACCAGGAGCTGTTGAGGTCCACCTGATAGTGAGTGGCAGGCCTTAGGCCTGACTGTTGGTGGAGACTGCCTGGAAACTACTGGTCGAGTTTTTTAATTGTACTTAGTTTCCTACCTTTATTTTCTACCAGTATTTCTTTTTGATGTGTCTAGGTATTAACTTTATGTGTATTAACTCAGCTATGTATGTCCCTGCATCCTCAACCCTCTCAAGCCGAATGCATAATTATTTCCTTACAGTATATGTATTCCCAATTACACCATAGGTAAGAAAAATTCTGCAATCTATGCTATAAACAAAGAAACAAATCTCACACACAGCTTATTCCACAATTAGTGAACACAATATCTCGCTCCATTGTCAATAGAACATGCAAACTGTCCAAGAATATAAGGAAGCACAGTGCATGGTCTGCCCACACTCCCTGGTAAACACTGATCCAAGATATTATGCTAGGCACAATTACACACCTAAAACTGATACCAACAAAACATAGTGGCAACACAAAAGTAGAAAACCTACTTAATGTCAAAGCAGAGATTTATAAACGGCTGCTTAGCTCGTACTGAACTCATACAGAATCATGTTCATACAGAATATCTATAGTCGGTGGCCTAACGTCAAAAAAGCTGCATTTCGTCAGGAACGCACCAAGTTTGGCATGGACCTTCATTTGGACCATATAAAACTTTTAGGAAGGGGTGACACCGAAAACCATGTATAGTTGTATACGAACAAAATGGCGGCCAAAAAAGGTTTTTTTTTGAGAATATCTCCTTTCCGATAAAAATTTTCTAATAATAATAAATTAGAAAGTTGTTTGTCTTTTTATTTTCTACATTTTATATATTTACACTTTTTCTCTAGGATGTACCGCAATCCCGTAATGGTCGATCCCGTTTTCGGGATATGCTGCTACTATAGGGAAATCCTTGAAAATTGTCCAATATATTGAAATAATATATTGAATTGTATGTTTTCAGGTATGCTGACTTGAAAAAAGTGTTTATTTTGGCGATTTAAGAAGCTATATTACAGATGGACAAGTGGTAAAAAAAAGAGCTGAAAAAAATCTGCGTTTGCCTGAGATCGAACCCATAACTGCGAATATCGCGAACAAACCGCGGATACTGCGCACAAAACGCGAATACCGCGAACAAACCGCGAATACCGCGAACAAACCGCGGATCCCGCGAACAAACCGCGGATCCCGCGAACAAACCGCGGATCCCGCGAACAAACCGCGGATCCCGTGAACAAACCGCGGATACCGTGAACAAACAGCGGATACCGTAAAAAAAAAAAAAAAAAAAAAAAAAAAAATCAGCAGGAGCTTACCTACTACCTACCTACATACCAATAGAAACCTACACTTTCGAGGGTTGATTTAGGAAAATCTCAAGATAAGGTATGGAAATAAACCAACCTATTATATACCTATGTTTTTTTTTCTTCGTAAAAAGAAAATTGAAATCTTGGATAGCATCAATTTGCAAATCGCTTGATTAATTTATTTGATCATAAAGAGATCCCGTAAGTATGATTATGTATAGGGTTACATAGAGTTATGTAGGTATGATATGTACATACTGGTATAACATGAGATATGAGTATTTTTTTTGGTGAGTAAATATATCACATTGTAAAAAAAAAAAATTTTAATTAAAAAAAAAAAAAAAAAAAAAAAAAAAAAAAAAAAAAACTTATACCTCTATTTCGAGCCTGCGGTTTTCACATAACACATCGTGCTTGCGGTTTCCGTTGTAATGTCGACCAGAGCCATTCATCAGCCAACATAATGGCTTTTGTAGCTCATCTTGTGTGAAATAGCCGACCAAGGGATCCAAGAACAGATCACACGGGGGGCTCATGAGGCCCCATTTGCCGGGAGCCTCGGAACTGTTTTCCCTCATAAAAGGAAAAATATGAAATTTGATTCTTCTTTTACTATGTCTTTTTCCACTCAAGCAAGGTAGATCTTTTTTGATCAACTTCTTCCTTGCGCGTCGGTTTTGGGCTTTTGATAGGACTTCCAACTTCTTCTCTCTCTAATCCTGTTTTATTTTGTCAATACACAATACTCGTACATAAGCATAATAAGTATCTCCTTTTAGGTTTTCCTTGGTGCCTAATTTATTTTGCTGAAACTTTCATTATTGTTTGTATAAATTGTTGCAAGGAGGGGAACTGGGCCCCTCCAACAATTGTTCAGTGTTAGCCCCGAGTCCGGTTAAGCTGTGATAGGCCCTGTCTCGGTATTTATACTAACGCCCTGGTTTCGGATGATTGCGTCGATATACGTAGGACAGGTGGATCTAATGTTGTCATATTTCAGCAACAAGACTGGGGCTTAGTTCCCTCTTTCGGGAAAGGTGTAGTCCAGCTTGAACTAAAGCGAAATGAAAAGGAAAAGAACGAGGTAAAAGCATTATCCGCTAAGACAATATTGCCCCTCTTTAATAAGGAATATGTACCTACACGTCTTCTCTCTCTAATCCTGTTTTATTTCGTCCATATTATATTCTCCTTTTAGGTTTTCCTAGGCGCCTAATATTTATTTTGCTGAAACTTTCATTCTTGTTTGTGTAAATTGTTGCAAGGAGGTTAATTGGGCCCCTCTAACAATTGTTTGGTGTCAGCCCCGGGTCCTGTTAAGCTGTGATAGGCCCTGTCTCGGTATTTATACTAAACGCCCTGGTTTCGGATGATTGCGTCGAAAGTATACGTAGGACAGGTGGATCTAATGTTGTCATATTTCAGCAACAAGACTGGGGCTTAGTTCCCTCTATCGGGAATCGGGAAAGGTGTAGTCCAGCTTGAACTAAAGCGAAATAAAAAGGGGAAAGAACGATTTAGGAATATGTACCTAATGTTGTCATATTTCAGCAACAAGACTGGGGCTTAGTTCCCTCTTTCGGGAAAGGTGTAGTCCAGCTTGAACTAAAGCGAAATGATAAGGAAAAGAACGAGGTAAAAGCATTATCCGCTAAGACAATTTTGCCCCTCTTTAATAAGGAATATGTACCTACATATTTTTGTATTAGATATATGAATGGGGGTACATCTCAACAAAAAAATGACAGGATATTAGAAAAGGAAATAAAGAGAGAGTGTAAAAAAAGAAGGTTGGGAGGGTACTTCTATTTTAAGGGTTCCATTTCCAGTCAACTTTCAAAGTTTCAAAATCCCGTCAACTCTTAAAGTTTGACAAAAAACTTTTATCAGCATTATTTTCTACTCATCCCCAATAAGTATACCTAATACTCACAACACTTTAGCTAGTAATTCTCTAAGTAGGTATGTACACGAAAACACAATCTACACGTATGTACCTATCTATCTACACGTATATACCTACCTGTACACAAAAACTTCAAGTATATAAAATAGAGAAGAAGAAAAAAGGAGAGAAAAAATTGAGACATTAGGCAGACGTGCCGACGTATAATTTAGTACCAACTTCATCACGCCTTCTTCAGTCATTAATATAACCCTTGCCCGGGTCCAAACCAAGGTACTCTGGGGTATTGTAGAGACATGGTCCATCAATTAGATACCGTCAGATCTCTTCATAGGGCGCTCGCTCTATGGTATAGTTTTTGTTTGTAGGTATGCTCGTATTGCTCGTTTTAGAGGTACTATAGGTCTAGTAGGTATACCTACTGTTAGGTATTTTTTTAAGAGGTTTGACAGAGGGAAATTTAACTGCTATGGTCTTATCGTCCCGAAATCGAAGAGAGAAGGAAGACAGGATAGGTGAAAGCCAGCTGTTCCGAGAACGAACATTATCCCATCAGGATAAAATCCGCCCCGGGCGGGAATCGAACCCGTGGCCTAGCGCTTACAAGGCAGACGCACTACCAACTAAGCTAACTAGTCTGGCCTGTTAGGTAATTGTCTTGTACATTTTGCTGAACATGAATCGCTTCTCAGAAATCCTACACTTCCTTGCACATAAATTAGGGGGTCGTAATGTAGAGATTTGGCTGAAATGAAATATATACCTAGTCTGCCGAAAATAATATGCGAGATGGTCCAGGAGAGTTTAATACCTAAGTCCTAGGTTATCTAGCCTTTTTTTATTATTTGAAAACTTTTTGCACAGTAGGTAAATATTGAAAATTCGGATTCATTGAATACCGTCAGATCTCTTCATAGGGCGCTAGCTCTATGGTATAGTTTTTTGGTTTGTAGGTATGCTCGTTTTAGAGGTACTATAGGTCTAGTAGGTATACTGTTAGGTATTTGTCTTGTACATTTTGCTGAACATGGATCGCTTCTCAGAAATCCTACACTTCCTTGCACATAAATTAGGGGGTCGTAATGTAGAGATTTGGCTGCAATGAAATATATAACTAGTCTGCCGAAAATAATATGCGAGATGGTCCAGGAGAGTTTAATACCTAAGACCTAGGTTATCTAGCCTTTTTTATTATTTGAAAACTTTTTGCACAGTAGGTAAATATTGAAAATTCGGATTCATTGAGCCAAGGATCAAAATTACCCGAAAGACTGGCCAACCCAAAATGGCCTGAAAGTTTCCCATTTACCTCTCGCAATCAGGATTTAATACACTTGAATCAACAGTGTGTTAATCTGAAACGTGAAACCCTCCAGAGAGTATGAGGATCAAAATTACCCGAAAGACTGGCCAACCCAAAATGGCCTGAAAGTTTCCCGTTTACCTCTCGCAATCAGGATTTAATACACTTGGATCAACAGTGTGTTAATCTGAAACGTGAAACCCTCCAGAGAGTATCGTTTAACAAACAATATCCAATATCACCTCAGAAGGGATACGGAAGGAGCCCACAGATATTGTTTCTGGGCGTCCCCAAGGGGTTTTGAAACCCCTCATTCCTTCCAACACCGTGAGATAAATGCCATGCCTATTTAAACGGACACGGGGGGCGTCCCCAAGGGGTTTTGACCTTCCAACACCGTGAGATAGGTGCCATGCCTATCTTACGGACACGGAAAGCAAAACCAAAAGAAGGCGCTTCTTACAAGCTACATATTACAAAAATCGTCACATGGTAAGCTCCTTCTCAAACACATTTCTTAGCATCAGTGCCATCTTCTTTTAAAGTGGATGTAATCACGACCATGTTCAGTTAGTACGAACAAGAAAGGAATTTCTACATTAAGACATTTCTCCGCGAAGGAAGAAGAAATCCATTATTAATAATAAAATAATAATAATATTCTGTTAGAAAAACCTCTCGCAATCAGGATTTAATACACTTGAATCAACAGTGTGTTAATCTGAAACGTGAAACCCTCCAGAGAGTATGTTTCCGTATGAATATACCCGTACTAGTCGATTTGCCTTATCTGTTTAGAAGCACCGAAGATAAGTTGAGGACCTGAGAATTTCTCGATCTTGATGGAAAATAAGCTGTTAGGAGGTTCGGAGTGTGTGAACAAGTGTACATGGTTTTAACAATATTAATATCGTAAACATACATCAGTGGAGGAAGGGAGGGTATCTTTTAAGATTAGTGAGGTTGTGGATTAGGTTTTGTCAGTGGCGTGTCTTAGGATAGGAAGCAGGATTAGGACAAACAGGACAAGAGACAAACATTGTCACAGAGGAACATTTTGAAAAGAGAATCTGCTAGTTTCCTTTTTCAAAGGAAAGGTATCGACGTCAAAATACATAATTCGGTTTGTTCACAGAGTTAGTTGAGATTAGAGATTCACAAAAGAAGACATCATATAACTACATATTTCTCGTCTGGAAAATTTTGAAATGAGGTGAGAAATAAACAAACAGGACAAGAGACAAACATTGTCACAGAGGAACATTTTGAAAAGAGAATCTGCTAGTTTCCTTTTTCAAAGGAAAGGTATCGAAGTCAAAATACATAATTCGGTTTGTTCACAGAGTTAATTGAGATTAGAGATTCACAAAAGAAGACATCATATAACCACATATTTCTCGTCTGGAAAATTTTGAAACGAGGTGAGAAATGAGGCGATTATAGTTAATCAAGATTAAAAAGGAGCAGAAAAGATGAGTCCAGAAGCCACCAAAGTCCTTTAAGTCCTCATATACCAAAGTCCTTTAAGTCCATATTTTGTAAATTAGAATCCTAATATAGTAGACCTCTACTTTGCATTTAACTTGAGAGAACCATTTAATCAAGATTAAAAAGGAGCAGAAAAGATGAGTCCAGAAGCCACCAAAGTCCTTTAAGTCCTCATATACCAAAGTCCTTTAAGTCCTCATATTTTGCAAATTAGAATCCTAATAGTAGACCTCTACTTTGCATTTGACTTGAGAGAACCACTGCATGATGTGACTAAACTTTGTCCAATGTCCAATACTTTTACACACATATGTATACCTTCCTACCTAAGAGTTTATTTCAGAGATAACGGAATGGGAAAAATTAATGCAAAAACTTTATGAAAAAAGGCACTTCAGAGGGTGCCATTATGTGGAGACTTTTGATGGAAATAGACAAGATCTGTTTCTGTTTCAGGATTTACTATTGATGTCAGCCACTCTGCAAGGTAATTAGGGGTAGTCGAAGATAAACATCGAAAAGGCAATGCTGCCAGATGCTCTCCGGGTTGCCGGCAGCAAACTCTTTTATGAAACTTTCCATTTGAAAGTATGAAAATAAATTTAATTAATTAAGAAAAATGTCTTTTGAAGATGTATATATGTATTCACCAAAAAAGGCGTTTGTGATAGTGAGCCGATTTCGTTCGAAAGGAGACGAGTCAACTTCCAATTAAGCAGAGATGACTTTACCAAGCGGAATGATAATCCGATAATGCAAAAATAATTATATGACAGAAATACGACTGTATTAGAGGAATTTTATGCCTTCAGTCGAGCCGGTAGTCTTATCTCATTTTGTGTCAATAAGTCCATTTGTGTCGCTACCGGCAAATTTTCTCCTAAGAGGTGTTTATGATAAGATAGGTTGAAGGTATGTGTACTTCTGCCTAATTCATGCTTTGCTGTTCGTTACCTGAGCTTTCCAGACGACTCCGGAGCTTGTTAGGATTTGTTTTAATTTTATTGCTTTCTTTCGAATGCCTATCATTCCTCAAAGTTTTGGTACTACCAAAGTTGTGACATAATAACACAAAGAAATTGCATTTACATTTTTTACAAAACATACACAGATACTCGTACTCATAATATGAGATAGGTACGTTCTTTGAAAAATTGCTCATACTCTTAATTTATTGGTCTTTATTAGGTCGCTCAAAAGTACTACGAACGGAGCAGACGAGACGATTAAAACAAGATTTACCTCATGTGATTAATAAAAACCCAATAGGTGAGAAATGAGGCGATTAGTTAATCAAGATTAAAAAGGAGCAGAAAAGATGAGTCCAGAAGCCACCAAAGTCCTTTAAGTCCTCATATTTTGCAAATTAGAATCCTAATAGTAGGATCTCTACTTTGCAGTTGACTTGAGAGAACCATCTTTTCGGATAAATCCGACTCGAACCCTGATACTCTCTACCTCCGCCTCTGATTGTAATCTGAGCGTGGTGATCCTGCATCATTTCATTTGGACCACTACTAGGTCTACTTTGGTCTCATGGTCGTAATCTACAATCATTAACACTCCATCTTCATCTCCTATTCACGGTTTTGATGTCTGTATTATGCACCGTCTTACAGTGATTCTCAGAGCTCGAGTTGGTGCAGTGGTTAGCACGGTTAGCTAAAAAGGAGAGCGCGGGTTCGATCCCAGCCGAGACATGGAATTTTATTCTAATTTATTTCACAATTCAACCGCGTAAAAATAGAGCTCTAAGGATTAGATGGTAGAGAGCGCCTCCGACATAAGCCTAGTGGTTACCTTCCACTCAAGAGTTCATTATTATTTTTTTATGCGCAGATGTAATTTTTTTCTTTTTCAAAAAAAATCAAAGCCCACTAATTTACATCTTTTCCGAAATTTCTACAGTGACGCTCCGCGCCGGAGAGGAATTTAGATCTCTACCTTGTGGTAGACTGGTAGATTAGCTGATATCAAAGTGCCTATTATTCATGGAGGTACCTAGGAGGTAGTACCTACCGATGATTGTATGAGCAATAGCCAGGTATACGTAGTAGTCAAACAGGAGCATCTGAAGTCAGTAGTGGATAAAATGAAAGAATAAGGACTGTAAGCAGGGACAAGAGGGCATAAGTAGGGAAAGGTTAAGAAATAGGTAAAGAAGTAGAGGAGGAGGGAGAAAGAAGCAAATATTGAAGGAAAAGAGGAGACAAGAGCTAAGGAGAGGGATAAAATATCATGAACTTTTGGCAATACTTCAAGGCACATTTTTTTTACATCCATGCCTATCCAAGAACGAAAAAGTCTGGTTAGAAATGGTTAGAAAAATATCATGAACTTACCATCTATGAGAGTAGCAGGTGGGGGGTCCAGTGCCCAGGAGCACAAATCACAAGTGGTAAGTCCGTCCGTGAGGACCAAACTCTGTTCAGGATCTGTTAGTTTTATTGCATTTCCGTTGTTACCTATGCTCTGAGGTTGTTTCAGTTTCACCACGATAGCTGTGTGGTAGACCTACTTTGAGTAACCCTAAAGCTTTCATCTGTGCATGCTGCATGAGCCACTGTCATGTACAACATGGGTTTATGTCAGAGCTAACGCTCGGTGAATTAATAGCCACCAGTAGGACAAAAGGTTTTGGTACCCCTTTTGTTTGTTAATCTGAAACGTCATGTCCAGATCCCCCTATTATCGAACGCTGGTATATAGTTTAAGGTCTATTGTGTGGATGTCAGTTTTCTAGTTTCCTTGATGTAACCCCTTTTGTTTGTTAATCTGAAACGTCATGTCCAGATCCCCCTATTATCGAACGCTGGTAGTTTAAGGTCTATTGTGTGGATGTCACTTAATAGATTGTCCAAGGTCCTGGACCAGGAGCTGTTGTAGGCTTTTTTAATTGTACTTAGTTTCCTACCTTTATTTTCTACCAGTATTTCTTTTTGATGTGTCTAGGTATTAACTTTATGTGTATTAACTATGTATGTCCCTACATCCTCAACCCTCTTAAGTCGAATGCATATTTCCTTACAGTATATGTATTCCCAATTACTACGTAGGTAAGAAAAATTCTGCAATCTATGCTATAAACAAAGAAACAAATCTCACACACAGCTTATTCCACAATTAGTAAACACAATATCTCGCTCCATTGTCAATACAACATGCAAACTGTCCAAGAATATAAGGAAGCACAGTGCATGGTCTACCCACACTCCCTGGTAAACACTGATCCAAGATAGGTATTATGCTAGGCACAATTACACACCTAAAACTGATACCAACAAAACATACTGGCAACACAAAGTAGAAAACCTACTTAATGTCAAAGCAGAGATTTATAAACGGCTGCTTACACTATCAATAATGTTGTCAATAATCTGTATGTCATTATTCATTGGTCTATCGGAGAAAATAGTGATTTGGATTTCGGTAGATAGGAGAGAAGCTTTAAACCGGGTATTATCAAAACAACGATAGTACTTACATACTATGAAGTATGAAAGTTTGAGAGTACTTATTTTCATATCTATTTTTTCTGTAGGTACCTACAAAAAAAGCGTCGAAAAGTAGATTTCTATTGGCGACAAAATAATAACGTACCCATAAAAGCTCAAAAGGCCCAATGAACATAAGCAACTAACCAACGATTAAATGAATAGTAAAATACGTATATAATTACATATCGATCTTATTTGGTGATTTCAATTCACTGACCTTTATTTTCCGATTCTCCCGAAGATTGCTACGTAACTACAAGGTCGTTGGTTTCCACTGTGTGCAGGCCATTTGACCAAACTTTCTGTGTCCTCCCAATAGGGGGGACGGGGTGGAGGGGGCACGAACGGTTTCCCCCAGAAGAAGAGCTCCTCTTCCTCTTCTGTCCGCCACCTCCAGTCATTTGTGTACCAGTCACCATCCTCTTCAGGACCACCCGGGTCATTCATACCTGTGGGACACAAGAAGAAATAGGTGATTATTAGAAAAGGGTACCTTCATTACGGGAACAATAACACATCAGGGTACCTTCATTACGTTAAGTCCTCTACGAGTATTGGCTAAATTAATTTCGTCGGCTCAAAAAATCCGTTTAGCTAGAGCATCTCAATCTCAATGACAACAATCATGGGAAAATCGTCCTCAATGTACCTATATTGCCTACCGTCTTAAGAAGAATGATAAATATGCTGAACGGCCTTGGGAATTAAATAAAGTAAATCAGTTTGAGAATTTACATCCTTAGCACCCGAAGCAAGGACAAAATATCGATTGAAAACGCAACTATTTCAAAATAATATAGGAAGTGATTGTGAATCAAAGGTTAAAAGTGTTTCATAAAAAAAAGTTTCAAGATGGCAGCAATTATTTCTTAGATAAGTATTATGAGTGACAAAATATCGATTGAAAACGCAACTATTTCAAAATAATATAGGAAGTGATTGTGAATCAAAGGTTAAAAGTGTTTCATAAAAAAAAAAGTTTCAAGATGGCAGCAATTATTTCTTAGATAAGTACCTATGAGCTATAAAATGAGAATTCCAATGAACATTAACGCCAATGTGAACATGACATGGTGTGAATGTCGGCTCTAGTTTCTATAATGGTTCCACCGATATCAGCATCACACCTTTCACGTGCGATGAAACAAAAGGTCGGACCCAGCGCTGACCCCTGAGGAACCCAACTAGACAAGTTCCAATTATGAGAAGGTATGGACCGTCTCTTCAATTCATGCCGGTTTGAGAAGGCAGGAAGACCTATTAATTCCTATTGCTCAATGTACAATAGGTAAGTGCAAAGGAGTGGTTGTGGTAGATTGCAAAATTTGGATCAAAAGCCTACGCAAAGTCTACGGATATCTTGGGAGCACCATTATCCCGTAATTCTATTTTTTGTACTGCTCAATGTACAATAGGTAAGTGCAAAGGAGTGGTTGTGGTAGATTGCAAAATTTGGATCAAAAGCCTACGCAAAGTCTACGGATATTTTGGGAGCACCATTATCCCGTAATTCTATTTTTTGTACAAAAAAGGAAAGGGAGAGTTGGAAAAGGGCGGGCTGAAAAGAAAACACTCTACATATTTAGAGATGTATGTAGTTATAATGTCAGAAATGGAAGAAGAGAAACAAGCATCAAAGAGCACAGAAAGCATAGAACTGAAAGCATAATGGGTAAAATTTGAGAAGCCTCTATCGCTCTATCTACCACCACCTGTACATGCGAGTCTCCAGCATATAATGTCAGAAATGGAAGAAGAGAAACAAGCATCAAAGAGCACAGAAAGCATAGAACTGAAAGCATAATGGGTAAAATCTGAGAAGCCTCTAATATCGCTCTATCTACCACCACCTGTACATGCGAGTCTCCAGCACTAATGTAGGTCCCTATGTACATTGTACATAGGCTGGAGTATGTTATATATTCCAGAGAACTGTAGATAGATCAAGATACTAATTACACCTGAGCACCCGAGATCATAAAATCCAATGGACCTATACATTCAGGTTAAGCCACAACATCGAGCATCCAGGAGTACTCAGACTGTGGTGAATAAAAGATGTGTATAAATCAACCCTTTTAGTGGATGTGCTGGAATATCTAATGCAGTTACATAGACTACATATAATATTAGTGGATTTGTACATTTTACTTAAATTGTGCACATAAAAATAGTACCAATACCTTGCTATGTTAGAGGTAATAGTGATGGATATGCCCTTTTCCCACTAAATATTAAATTGGTGGATGTGCACTTTCTCCCTGTTCATACCTATGTAATATTAGTGTGCTGATATGCGCTTGCTAGAAAATGCAGTTACATAGACTACATATAATATTAGTGGATTTGTACATTTTACTTAAATTGTGCACATAAAAATAGTACCAATACCTTGCTGTATTAGAGGTAATAGCGATGGATATGCCCTTTTCCCACTAAATATTAAATTGGTGGATGTGCACGTTCTCCCTGTTCATACCTATGTAATATTAGTGTGCTGATATGCGCTTGCTAGAGTTTAAAGTTTTCTTCCATAATTCACATAAAAACACTAACTCAATTTTTGACGACTGTTGACCGTACAAATCCAATTTGCTGACCACTTTCAAGAGGTGGCATTTAAAACTGAACAATAACGCATCTTGGACGTGCAAAATGGAAATTGTACATAGGTTCGAGTATGTTATATATTCCAGAGAACTGTAGATAGATCAAGATACTAATTACACCTGAGCACCCGAGATCATAAAATCCAATGGACCTATACATTCAGGTTAAGCCACAATATCGAGCATCCAGGAGTACTCAGACTGTGGTGAATAAAAGATGTGTATAAATCAACCCTTTTAGTGGAAAAATAAGAAGTTCATTTTTAGTGGATGTGCCAAATTTTCCATGATCCCGAAGGACTGCAATAAAACCTATACCTATGCATAGATATAAAGGTATTATACCAATACCAACTATTGTTTTTAGAGACGACGATTTCTTGTTTTTGAACATCGCATCGTCCCGTGAAGTCCCTTGAAAAAATAAGAAGTTCATTTTTAGTGGATGTGCCAAATTTTCCATGATCCCGAAGGACTGCAATAAAACCTATACCTATGCATAGATATAGAGGTATTATACCAATACCAACTATTGTTTTTCGTTCATCGTCCCGTGAAGTCCCTTGATCAAAATTCCGGCCCCTGACGTGATCTGACTTGGACGTACAAAATGGAATAGAATGGAAGGGGTATAACCCCGGAGAACCTTTACATTAGAAGATTTCCAAGTCATAAAACTCATCCTTCATTCTCATATATCATTCGGTGAAGATGGTTGGAAACAAAAGGAGCATGATTATCTCGGGAATATTGTAAACATCATCTCAGCATGAACAATCAAACATGAATAGCTTTAGAATACTTGACGCTTCAATGAGAGACAGAGATTCTCGGTCAGCCTAGTTAACTTGGAGGGTAACGCGGCTGACTTTAAGCGCTAGGTTGCGGGTTCGATTCCTGCCCAGGGCGAATTTTATCTTACAGATCAGGTTCGCTCTGGCTTTCTCCTATACCCTGTCTTCCTTCTCTCTTCGCTTTTGGGACGATAGTTAGGTACCTAATATGAAACATGTGATCATTTGAGGCGAATTTTATCTTACAGATCAGGTTCGCTCTGGCTTTCTCCTATACCCTGTCTTCCTTCTCTCTTCGCTTTTGGGACGATAGTTAGGCACCTAATATGAAACATGTGATCATTTGAATTATCCAGCAATCTCTGGTCCCTTAATATTGACTGAAAAGACAGAACCTTTAATAAGTATAATGGAACTACCTATGAACGTTGTGAACAAGTCTATCTCAAGTTATTTAATGGTCTCGAGGTGCAGTCCTATGTACCTTGTCTTGAGCTCGAGGTATACACTGGTCGTTTTTCATCTTTCAAAGTTGTCTGCCTGGCGTGTCAGGTTTCATATTTGGCATCCACGCTGGCCAACCAATTCCCAAACCCCTCCGAGTCACAAATGACAGAACAAAAGGAGTTAAGTACTCATTGTTTTCTCTCAATTGATATCGGTTTGCCCAGCGTATACCCAGGCTATAGTCTGTTTTAATTATTATTGACTTAGAGCTAGGAAAGATCAAATGCCAATGACTATATCGTGAGGTTTGTGATATGTTAATAATGCAGAACGGATAATGTTACAATAGAGAGAGAATAGTCTCTCCTGATATGTGTAATGTATGCATCAGCATAGCTCAGGTATTTCTAACGGATAATGTTACAATAGAGAGAGAATAGTCTCTCCTGATATGTGTAATGTATGCATCAGCATAGCTCAGGTATTTCTCCATGTAAGAATCCTCTCTACCCTCTCTCCTGATATGTGTAATGTATGCATCAGCATAGCTCAGGTATTTCTCCATGTAAGAATCCTCTCTACCCTACAATACACAGCAGTAGGTGAGTATCTACATATTGAATAGGAAAACACTGCTATGTTAATTGAAATAATTATTGATGAGCCATTAATAACAGGAAAGTAAGCCTGAGTAGGTTATCACAGTACTGTATGATGAAGGAAGAGGGCTTATAAAACACATAAGTTCTCAGTTATTTGTTTAGTAGATGAGTGTTTTGCTAAAGAAGGTAAGTGTATCAAGCTAATTGTTTAGCAATGATTTGAATATTTTTATTTTCCCATCAATAGTTCTTGTTGTTTTTATTGTTGAGACCGCACCCGCCTCACGGATGTGAATCAGTGAGGAAATAAATATCCATGTTGATTCAAGCCTACTGAAACCGAACTTTTCTAAAGATTCCTGCATATTTGAGTGTACCTTCCTTGATTATTCTGCTCATATGAGACTAACGGACTTACTTATACATATAGACAGCAAGCTCTAAAGCTCTTTGTCAAAATATCCATGTTGATTCAAGCCTACTGAAACCGAACTTTTCTAAAGATTCCTGCATATTTGAGTGTACCTTCCTTGATTATTCTGCTCACATGAGACTAGCGGACTCATTTATATATATAGACAGCAAGCTCTATAGCTCTTTGTCAAATTTTCCCAAATGAATAACGATAGAAAGTCATGCTTCGATTGAGAATTAGGTCCCTCGCCTTACCACTTGGCACTTTAACCTAGGGAGCCGCAGAGATCATTACAAACAGAGGCTGATGTTATTGGCTTTTGGACACCCCCTAAAATAAAGAACTCCTGGGCTCATTAGAATGACGAGCTTTGAGAAAAAACTCAACTATTTGAAAGAAAACCCTAATGAATAGAAGCCATTAGGAATTTATGGCCTCAATGGTCTGGCCAAAGTACCCACTTGTCAGGTACTAAAATGACAGTTAAACGTTAAAGACGAGGTTTTAGAACCTGATGTATACGTAAGTACTTATGAGACTCATAAAAAAATTTGCTCTAAATTAGTCTGCGTCTATGATCTAAACCTGTTCGTCTAGCTATGAGGAGGTATGAGCTTCAAGAATGCTGTCCAATGTGAAATCCAAGATAATGTATTCATCAATATTCAAGCAACAGTACAGGATCCAACCAAAGTCCAAGAGTGGAATCAAAATTTCAGAGATTACCATACTCAAACCAAACTTTTTAGCAACAATTATTGTAATAATTGCATAATATACCTACCTATGAGCAATTCCGCTCATCACCAGGCAAACGCTTCCCTACCCTCTATCTTATGTAGGTACCTAATTTTTCTCTAGTATCTCTAGATAATCGATAGATCTATTAGATATAGGCATATACCTACATAGGTAATAGTTAACTGAATAAAAATTTGCTCTAAATTAGTCTGCGTCTATGATCTAAACCTGTTCGTCTAGCTATGAGGAGGTATGAGCTTCAAGAATGCTGTCCAATATGAAATATAGGTAACTGAATAAGATTCATTTTCATTTCTAGTAATTCTGAAATCTGGCCAGATCCTATTAAAGTCAATTTGTTGTCTTCGAGTGCACACTGCACACGTGTCTTAATTAGCCATAATGTGGCTTTATCTTTTGATTCTAATTGAATATCTATTCTCAACTGGATGTTAGGATTATTGAGATATTGGGAAAAATCCTACAATGCTGCAGTGAGCACCAAAGTTGTGACATAATAACACAAAGAAACTGAATTTACATTTTTTTTTTTTTTACAAAACACACACATACTCGTACTCGTACTCATATGAGATAGGTAGGTACGTTCTTTGAAAAATTGCTCATACTCTGGTGCCAGCATGGTAGGTAAACATTGGATGTTAGGATTATTGAGATATTGGGAAAAATCCTACAACGCTGCAGTGAGCACCAAAGTTGTGACATAATAACACAAAGAAACTGCATTTACATTTTTTTTACAAAACATACACACATACCTACTCGTACTCATATGAGATAGGTACATACGTTCTTTGAAAAATTGCTCATACTCTCAAGTCAAAATTGACCAATCAAATGCCTTGAGACTATGCTTAGCACGAACTTAAGAGCCAGCATTTTTTTCATAAATATGGGTGTTAATTGGTCTTCTTTGAAATAATTCTATGGGTTATCTTGGCATGGACTGAGAATCACTGATCTGATCCCAAATATGCCGAGACATGGAATTTTATTCTAATTTATTTCACAATTCAACCGCGTAAAAATAGAGCTCTAAGGATTAGATGGTAGAGAGCGCCTCTGACATAAGCCTAGTGGTTACCTTCCACTCAAGAGTTCATTATTATTTTTTTATGCGCAGATGTAATCTTTTTCTTTTTCAAAAAAATTCAAAGCCCACTAATCTACATCTTTTCCGAAATTTCTACAATGACGCTCCGCGCCGGAGAGGAATTTAGATCTCTACCCTATGCTCTGAGGTTGTTTCAGTTTCACCACGATAGCTGTGTGGTAGATTAGCTGATATCAAAGTGCCTATTATTCATGGAGGTACCTAAGAGGTAGTACCTACCGATGATTGTATGAGCAATAGCCAGGTATACGTAGTAGTCAAACAGGGGCATCTGAAGTCAGTAGTGGATAAAATGAAAGAATAACTACCAAATTTCAGCTTTCTAGGTGTTGTGGTTCTGGAGATAGAGCGATCAGTGTGTGAACTATGAAATGTGAACTGTGAACTGTGAACTGTGAATGGATCTTGTTTTTATAATATAAGATTAGTGTGCTGATAAGCGCTTGCTAGAATTTAAAGTTTTCTTCCATAATTCACATAAAAACACTAACTCAATTTTTGAAGACTGTTGACCGTACAAATCCAATTTGCTGACCACTTTCAAGAGGTGGCATTTAAAACTGAACAATAACGCATCTTGGACGTAGTATTAGTTTCTGAACGTGATGCGACTGCTACATTTTGTTTCTGCAGTAGTGTCCTGGAACGGTCGTTCTAGAAAACGGCAAAATAAATATACCGCTGAAAACGATAAAAGTTACTCGTGTGTTAGTTGGGCTCTCCTGTTCAAAAAATCTTGGACCTACTAAACTTTGGTGGGCTGAAAAGTCGATGCTGCTTAAGTTCTTATAGGTAGGTACTCCTACCGATGATTGTATGAGCAATAGCCAGGTATACGTAGTAGTCAAACAGGAGCATCTGAAGTCAGTAGTGGATAAAATGAAAGAATATGGACTGTAAGCAGGGACAAGAGGGGATAAGTAGGGAAAGGATAAGAAATAGGTAAAGAAGTAGAGGAGGAGGGAGAAAGAAGCAAATATTGAAGGAAAAGAGGAGACAAGAGCTAGGGAGAAGGAGAAAATATCATGAACTTTTGGCAATACTTCGAGACACATTTTTTTACATCCATGCCTATCCAAGAACGAAAAAGTCTGGTTAGAAATGGTTAGAAAAAATAACATGAACTTACCATCTATGAGAGTAGCAGGTGGGGGGTCGAGTGCCCAGGAGCACAAATCACAAGTGGTAAGTCCGTCCGTGAGGACCAAACTTCAAAATCCCCCCCCCTCTACTTGATATCTATCTAAGCCTCACAACCCGGCCTGATCATGCGTTGGAGGAGCACAACACTTACTCAAGGGGGACAAACATGGTCAAATACTACAAGGGAACAAATACCTACTGGGACCACATCACTAAATGGTTAAATCACATGAGGCATGTATATTGGGACTAAATGACGAAATACCTATTAAAAGGGAAAACGAGATATGCATATTACCCAAGTATACCTACCTATGTACATTACATTGAAATGGGGGTCTTTTTTGACAAAATTCCTGTGTGCGGAGTCCAGTATGTAGGACTATTGCACACAAGTATACCTAAGATACCTATGCAGCTAATCTTATAATGCAATTTGTGCAACAAAGTACGAATTCATAGCGTGCAATCAGTATCACCTCATAAATAGCACAGTTTTGCCAAAGACAATGCCTATCGGTCCTCATCGACCTTAAGAGACCGAGTTTGTACCAATTTCACAATAATCAATTCAATTAAAGTAATTAAACACCTATCTAGGTACCTATAGACCTGGGAGTATAGTGATTTATGAGGTAAGTGATTTTTTATATCTCTGGATGCAAGGAATGTTGCAATATCCATTTAAGCTAGGATTAAGGGCTTTTGTAAGCATTAGTGATGAATTTGAATGAGAGAGCAAAAACAGTATCTATTCTTTATTTCAGACGCGTAGTTCAAATCTGCATGTGAACTTGCGTAAAACCATTTAGGTGCTTGTACATTATTTATTATATGGCTACATTGTATAAAAAGACCCCTATAGAATGAGGAACCTCCATAAGCTTGCTTATCAGAGTTACCAAAATTTGTGTGTACTTATACTTCAAGAGACAAAAACAAAGACATACTAATGAAAATAACGGATTAGACTAAACTGTACAAACATGGATAGAAAAATAACATGGAACAGACTAATCTATGACCGCTTTTTATGCTGATTATTCCGGTTACAGACAGCAAAAAGAACAATATTCTTTCCACAACTTCACAGCTCGCTCCCTCAACTATAACTCCAGCACTGATGTATCTATTCTGTATTATAATAAAAAGCTCTAAACTTTGGTATTCAAATAAAGTAGATAAGAAATAGATGTAATTAATTAAATATTAATTAACTAAAATAGTTCTCTGCTCCGTGTATTAGTTTCTGAACGTGATGCGACTGCTACATTTTGTTTCTGCAGTAGTGTCCTCTGAAACGGTCGTTCTAGAAAACGGCAAGGTAAACATATCGCTGAAAACGATAAAAGTGACTCGTGTGTTTACTCGTGTGTTAGTTGGGCTCTCCTGTTCAAAAAATCTTGGACCTACTAAACTTTGGTGGGCTGAAAAGTCGATGCTGCTCAAGTTCTTATAAGGTAGGTACTCATCCTAAATCTGAGATGAGCTCTTGGTGTTCCTACTCTGTAAACCAGAGGGAGAGGACTACTTATTCTATAAAATTTGTTTTATCTACATAGTCCATGATTCCTTTAATTTTTTTACCCATCTCCAAACATGATTGTGAAGTGATCTCAATGAGAGTTGAGATTTCCAAGACTCTTGTCATTTTCACACGATGGGTTTTTCTAGTAATTATAACTAAGTACGTACTTTTTCGCTACCTACCGAGACTTAAGAGTATGGTCTCGTATAAATCGTCGACTTTGCTTTTGTCCTGATTCTCGAAATGTACTGAGAGCACCATACTATGTAGGTAGATTCTGCTGAAGTTTATTCACGTCTCCGTGATTATGTATGGATAAATCGTGGATCTTCTTTTCTTCCCCAGATGAGGTAATCAAAATAGAAGATTCCGAAAAATAGACTAATCTTCATGGGCTGTATGGGTCTTTCCTTGGGTTCATGGGTAAAACTTTTACCTTTGCGATTTGTTATGACGTGACGTCAGTAAAACCTGGTCCAATAATATTGAGGGGGCTTTGAATGTCAAATCAAAATCCCCCTCTACTTGATATCTATCTAAGCCTCACAACCCGGCCTGATCATGCGTTTGATAGCGGATAGTATGATTGATTTCGAACTAGAAAGCTAGAAATTAATTAATAATTTTCAATCTTCTTTTTAACCCTTCAGAATCGTCCAGATAAAACAGAAAAGAATTAACCAAAAATCAAAACCAATAACCAAATGTCAATTATGCCTAAAGAGATTCCTCCAAGACTCTTGTCATTTTCACACGATGGGTTTTTCTAGTAATTATAACTAAGTACGTACTTTTTCGCTACCTACCGAGACTGAAGAGTATGGTCTCGTATAAATCGTCGACTTTGCTTTTGTCCTGATTCTCGAAATGTACTGAGACCACCATACTATGTATGTAGGTAGATTCTGCTGAAGTTTATTCACGTCTCCGTGATTATGTATGGATAAATCGTGGATCTTCTTTTCTTCTCCAGATGAGCTAATCAAAATAGAAGATTCCGAAAAATAGACTAATCCTCATGGGCTGTCATACTATGTATGTAGGTAGATTCTGCTGAAGTTTATTCACGTCTCCGTGATTATGTATGGATAAATCGTGGATCTTCTTTTCTTCCCTAGATGAGGTAATCAAAATAGAAGATTCCGAAAAATAGACTAATCTTCATGGGCTGTATATGTATGTAAATATGTATATGGGTCTTTCCTTGGGTTCATGGGTAAAACTTTTACCTTTGCGATTTGTTATGACGTGACGTCAGGAAAACCTAGTCCAATAATATTGAGGGGGCTTTGAATGACAAATCAAAATCCCCCTCTACTTGATATTTATGTATCTAAGCCTCACAACCCGGCCTGATCATGCATTTGATAGCGGATAGTATGATTGATTTAGAACTAGAAAGCTAGAAATTAATTAATAATTTTCAATCTTCTTTTTACCCTTCAGAATCGACCAGATAAAAAGACACCGAAGCGAATACAATAGTCCGTCCACTATACCTTTTATTATTAGTAATAATAAAGGAAGGACGGACTAAAGAATTAACCAAAAATCAAAACCAATAACCAAATGTCAATTATGCCTAAAGTGATTATCAAATTAAACAATAGAATCTTTATCAGCCTCTCAGGTTGTGAAGATCAAATCGAACATGTAGATCTAAGAGGATCACATATTGTTTAGTCATTACGGGATAAATCCTTATAAGATGTCTTCAAAGATCTGACAAGATCACACCTCTTTTCAGGGCCAGTTTTTGACCATCCAAAAACGTGTAAGAGGTAACCTATTGTCGGTTTTGAATTGGACAATACAAACACAGAAGCCTAAATGAAGATTGTGAAATGCACGGACCGTTCTTGGAAACGACTTATCGGCTAATACTTCTTTAGGTAGGTATTTTTGACCATCCAAAAACGTGTAAGAGGTAACCTATTGTCGATTTTGAATTGGACAATACAAACACAGAAGCCTAAATGAAGATTGTTAAATGCACGGACCGTTCCTGGAAACGACTCATCAGCTAATACTTCTTCAGGATGTAGATCTAAGAGGATCACATATTGTTTAGTCATTACGGGATGAATCCTTATAAGATGTCTTCAAAGATCTGACAAGATCACACCTTTTTTCAGGGCCAGTTTTTAACCATCCAAAAACGTGTAAGAGGTAACCTATTGTCGATTTTGAATTGGACAATACAAACACAGAAGCCTAAATGAAGATTGTGAAATGCACGGACCGTTCCTGGAAACGACTTATCGGCTAATACTTCTTTAGGTACTGTTTCAAAAGGACACGGAAAAATAAGAAGTTCATTTTTAGTGGATGTGCCAAATTTTCCATTATCTCGAAGGACTGCAATAAAACCTATACCTAATGCATAGATATAGAGCTAGGTATTATACCACTACCAACTATTGTCTGCGGCCAGGCTGGGTCGTAAATTAGAATTTACTGGGCAATATTATTCAGATACCGGGCAATTCTTTTCAGATTACAATAGTTTTGTTTCGAGAACAAAAAGACCGTTCCTTTTCCTCCTTGGATTTGTGTGACAGAAAGAACTCTGTGAAGTACCTACCTACGTCAGGACCCTTGTCTCCTCTGTTTAGGACTGGTCTCTAATGAAACGGGGTAAATTTTCGTAGAACTAAAAAATTCTCGGCAATTCTTTTCAGATTACAATAGTTTTGTTTCGAGAACAAAAAGACCGTTCCTTTTCCTCCTTGGATTTGTGTGACAGAAAGAACTGTGAAGTACCTACCTACGTCAGGACCCTTGTCTCCTCTGTTTAGGGCTGGTCTCTAACAAAACGGGGTAAATTTTCGTAGAACTAAAAAATTCTTCATTAGGTAGTTAGGTACCTAGGTATTTAATTACAACCACGACACATTGCATATACGCTAAAATACAAGGCGCATACAATAGTAGAGTTCAAATTTGTGTTAAAAAAAAAAAAATCAGTAGGAACTTACCTACTACCTACCTACATACCAATAGAAACCTACACTGCGGCCAGGCTGGGTCGTAAATTAGAATTTACTGGGCAATATTATTCAGATACCGGGCAATTCTTTTCAGATTACAATAGTTTTGTCTCGAGAACAAAAAGACCGTTCCTTTTCCTCCTTGAGTTTGTGTGACAGAAAGAACTCTGTGAAGTACCTACCTACGCTCTGTATGTCATTATTCATTGGTCTATCGGAGAAAATAGTGATTTGGATTTCGGTAGATAGGAGAGAAGCTATAAACCGGGCATTATCGAAAAACGACAATACTTACGTACTATGAACCTATGAAGTATGAAAGTTTCGAAGTACTTATTTTCATATCTATTATTTCTGTAGGTACCTACAAAAAAAGCGTCGAAAAGTAGATTTCTATTGGCGACAATAATAACGTACCTATAAAAGCTTAAAAGGCCCAATGAACATAAGCAACTAACCAACGATTAAATGAATAGTAAAATACGTATATAATTACATAGGTATCGATCTTATTTGGTGATTTCAATTCACTGACCTTTAATTTCCGATTTTCCCGAAGATTTCTGTATGTCATTATTCATTGGTCTATCGGAGAAAATAGTGATTTGGATTTCGGTAGATAGGAGAGAAGCTATAAACCGGGCATTATCAAAAAACGACAATAAGTATGAAAGTTTCGGAGTACTTATTTTCATATCTATTATTTCTGTAGGTACCTACAAAAAAGCGTCGAAAAGTAGATTTCTATTGGCGACAAAATAATAACGTACCTATGAAAGCTCAAAAGGCCCAATAACATAAGCAACTAACCAACGATTAAATGAATAGTAAAATACGTACATAATTACATATCGATCTTATTTGGTGATTTCAATTCACTGACCTTTAATTTCCGATTTTCCCGAAGATAGCTACGTAACCACAAGGTCGTTGGTTTCCACTGTGTGCAGGCCGTTCTATTGGTCATGTGTACACATAAATTTATGCGTGTAATTAGCAGTAGCTTTCGTGGAGACCAAGTGGCAAGGTGAAGAATAGAAGTCCGTAGGAAGATTTGGATCGAACCCCGATACAAACACCTACACTCTGTGAATGCTTTGCCACTGCATATAGCTCATGTTTCTAATTGAACTTAAGTAGGTATAGAAATACATTACGACTGGTAAACGCTGTGGTATTTTTATACGCCATACATTTTGTGTTCGTTGAAAATGTGAAGGTCTATAAAGAAGGATTAAAGTTGTCATCTGAAGTGTTTCTTGATCTTTTAACTTTCGCTTGTATCTCTGGGGTTTTCTAAACGTTTAAAGCGTTTGAATAATGCAAAAAGGGTAGATATACTCTGTGGTGTTGAGTTACAATGCTATTAAAGAACGGCTCTGGACGAAAGGGGTGCTGAAGAGAACACGAATTTGCATGGTTGATCATGATGGAATCTTGTCATCTGAAGTGTTTCTTGATCTTTTAACTTTCGCTTGTATCTCTGGGGTTTTCTAAACGTTTAAAGCGTTTGAATAATGCAAAAGGGGTACTCTGTGGTAACGTTACAATGCTATTAAAGAACGGCTCTGGACGAAAGGGGTGCTGAAGAGAACACGAATTTGGATGGTTGATCAGGATGGAATCGTCAGCGCCATATAGTATAGGCTGAGTTGGGGAGAATACAGCTCTATGAGGTGAAGCGAAGAGCTGACATTTACGGAAAACAACAAGATGTCTCATATCTGCCACTGCAGTGGCGGAAAAATCTCCAGACCTAGGTATCTCAGACGGATCTCCTCAGGGCCTTAGGTGGTTAGAAGCATGGAAACGCTCGCCCATTCAATGTGCACGGAAACGCCCTTTGGTGTAATGCCGTTGGATGAACGGTCAAGCGGTTTAACAAACAATATCCAATATCACCTCAGAAGGGATACGGAAGGAGCCCACAGATATTGTTTCTGGGCGTCCCCAAGGGGTTTTGACCTTCCAACACCGTGAGATAGGTGCCATGCCTATCTTACGGACACGGAAAGCAAAACCAAAAGAAGGCGCTCCTTACAAGCTATTACAATCAAAAATCGTCACATGGTAAGCTCCTTCTCAAACACATTTCTTAGCATCAGTGCCATCTTCTTTTAAAGTGGATGTAATCACGACCATGTTCAGTTAGTACGAACAAGAAAGGAATTTCTACATTAAGACATTTCTCCGCGAAGGAAGAAGAAATCCATTATTAATAATAAAATAATAATAATATTCTGTTAGAAAAGTGTTAGGTAGCCAATCCGAGAAGATAACGCATAATGTCATCCCGTGTACAGGGTGTTGTGACGTGCACAATTTCTTCCTCAAGGTAGAAATATGCAAGAGTGCAAGCTGTACAGAGCAAGATAGTGAGGTGTCCAATGCAAATGTGACAGAGACTTTGCAGAAAATTGACAGGCAATTTGCTCTACACAATTTAATAGCGAAAAGACTTTGTCCTGTCTTTCTTATTGAAACTCTGGTAGCTCAGCCTATAAAAGATGTAGATGTACTGCTTAATGGATGGATAATGGATGTAGGTATGTAGCTCTTCTTTTCTTGATATAGGTAGGTAGCAGTTTTTGTAGTGACTACTTAACTAGTGACTAGTGACATTGGAGTAATGACATGTGCTGACTTGGGTTGACATTTATATAGGAATCTAATAATTATGTACCTCCTTTCAAATGTGAGTCTCTTTTGACACAAGTCTGGAAAACACTTTGAAATCTTTAGATGATCTCTGAGAGCTCTTAAATTGAGATTCTAAATAGTTCAGTGTGTGAACAACTGAGGAAACTTCCCAGTCATTAGAAGTCTAGTATTCACAACCGCAAACGCGGAACGAACGATTTTCTGCCAAACAGTGCGTTTACCACTTATAAAATCTTGAGGAGTGAATTTGTTAAAAACCACTCAGTGCCTAACGGATCCTATATGTGACTACTTAGGCACCACCAGTGAGTAATCCTAATATAATCAAACCTAGCCAATGACAAAACGCAAGCAGAATCCACCAGCACTTGGATATTATCATGATAAGATACATCTAAGCTTCTAAACTCTCGGACTACCTGTGGGCATTCGAACGGCATCCCAAGGCTCCAAGCACAGTGCCACGGAGTTGAATCGGAAAATAAATAACTACATTAATCCCCGCGAGTACCTCTATATTTATATTACGGAATTAATAAAACAAATAGAGGTAAATGGCAAATAATGTAAAGCGAAGATAAAATGCAGATAAAAAAAGGAACAAGTGGAATATCTTCGCTCGGAAGATAGTAATGAGTCGGGATGAGAGGGCATACTGGTTGGAGGAGCACAACACTTACTCAAGGGGGACAAACATGGTCAAATACTACAAGGGAACAAATACCTACTGGGACCACATCACTAAATCGTTAAATCACATGAGGCATGTATATAATTGTATATTGGGACTGAATGACGAAATATTAAAAGGGAAAACGAGATATGCATATTACCCAAGTATACCTATGTACATTACATTGAAATGGAGGTCTTTTCTGACGAAATTCCTGTGTGCGGAGTCCAGTAGGTAGGACTATTGCACACAAGTATACCTAAGATACCTATGTAGCTAATCTTCTAATGCAATTTGTGCAACAAAGTACGAATTCATAGCGTGCAATCAGTACAAAATTCCTGTGTGCGGAGTCCAGTATGTAGGACTATTGCACACAAGTATACCTAAGATACCTATGCAGCTAATCTTATAATGCAACTTATTCAACAAAGTACGAATTCATTGCGTGCAATCAGTATCACCTCATAAATATCACCTCATAAATAGCACAGTTTTGCCAAAGACAATGCCTATCGGTTCCTCATCGACCTTAAGAGACCGAGTTTGTACCAATTTCACAATAATCAATTCAATTAAAGTAATTAAACACCTTCTCGGTACCTATAGACTCCCTTGAGAGCATAGTGATTTATGATGTTTATGATAAGATAGGTTGAAGGTATGTGTACTTCTGCCTAATTCATGCTTTGCTGTTCGTTACCTGAGCTTTCCAGACGACTCCGGTGCTTGTTAGGATTTGTTTTAATTTTATTGCTTTCTTTCGAAATAAAATAAGGATATCTGCTCAAGTAGCAAATTTTCAGAAGATGCAGTTTGACTTTGATTCGTCTACCCAACGAAATCATAAAAACATACCTACACACAAGTCAGCTCCCATGGCGTAGTGGTCACTGCACTCGCCTTGCACGCGGGAGACCCGGTTTCGATTACCGGCGGGGTCAAGAAATTTGTATCAAGCAAATGATTGACTAAAAGCATTAGTGATGAATTTGAATGAGAGAGCACAAACAGTATCTATTCTTTATTTCAGACGCGTAGTTCAAATCTGCATGTGAACTTGAGTAAAACCATTTAGGTACTTGTACATTTTTTGTTATATGGCTACATTGTATAAAATGATCTAGGCAAGATTTTTGGCATAAAAGACCCCTATAGAATGAGGAACCTCCAGGAAATTATGGAAGAAGTAAGCTTGCTTATCAGAGTTACCAAATTTTGTGTGTACTTATACTTCAAGAGACAAAAACGAAGACATACTAATGAAAATAACGGATTAGACTAAACTGTACAAACATGGATAGAAAAATCATATGGAACAGACTAATCTATGACCGCTTTTTATGCTGATTATTCCGGTTACGTACAGCAAAAAGAACAATATTCTTTCCACAACTTCACAGCCCGCTCCCTCAACTATAACTCCAGCACTGATGTATCTATTCTGTATTATAATAAAAAGCTCTAAACTTTGGTATTCAAATAAAGTAGATAAGAAATAGATGTAATTAATTAAATATTAATTAACTAAAATAGTTCTCTGCTCCGTGTATTAGTTTCTGAACGTGATGCGACTGCTACATTTTGTTTCTGCAGTAGTGTCCTGGAACGGTCGTTCTAGAAAACGGCAAAATAAATATACCGCTGAAAACGATAAAAGTTACTCGTGTGTTAGTTGGGCTGTCCTGTTCAAAAAATCTTGGACCTACTAAACTTTGGTGGGCTGAAAAGTCGATGCTGCTCAAGTTCTTATAGGTAGGTAGGTACTGATCCTAAATCTGAGATGAGCTCTTGGTGTTCCTACTCTTAAGTAAACCAGAGGGAGAGGACTACTTATTCTATAAAATTTGTTTTATCTACATAGTCCTGATAGTCCATGATTCCTTTAATTTTTTTACCCATCTCCAAACATGATTGTGAAGTGATCCCAATGAGAGTTGAAATTTCCAAGACTCTTGTCATTTTCACACGATGGGTTTTTCTAGTAATTATAACTAAGTACGTACTTTTTCGCTACCTACCGAGACTGAAGAGTATGGTCTCGTATAAATCGTCGACTTTGCTTTTGTCCTGATTCTCGAAATGTACTGAGACCACCATACTATGTATGTAGGTAGATTCTGCTGAAGTTTATTCACGTCTCCGTGATTATGTATGGATAAATCGTGGATCTTCTTTTCTTCCCCAGATGAGGTAATCAAAATAGAAGATTCCGAAAAATAGACTAATCTTCATGGGCTGTATATGGGTCTTTCCTTGGGTTCATGGGTAAAACTTTTACCTTTGCGATTT
>NW_007378438.1:34148-39919 GCF_000475195.1 Diaphorina citri | reverse complement strand
GATTGTGAAATGCACGGACCGTTCTTGGAAACGACTTATCGGCTAATACTTCTTTAGGTAGGTATACTGTTTCAAAAGGACACGGAAAATAAGAAGTTCATTTTTAGTGGATGTGCCAAATTTTCCATGATCCCGAAGGACTGCAATAAAACCTATACCTATGCATAGATATAAAGGTATTATACCAATACCAACTATTGTTTTTAGAGACGACGATTTCTTGTTTTTGAACATCGCATCGTCCCGTGAAGTCCCTTGAATCCCTTGATCAAAATTCCGGCCCCTGACGTGATCTGTTTCGATCATTAATAATAATTATCATGGACGCATCATCCTAATCACTGGATTAAACTAAACCGCCACTCTCTTCTTAATTACTAAAACCTACAGCTTTTAATACCTAATGAGAAGACAAAATTATCTCTACACTAATAAATACATGGGTAAGCAATCTTGATAATTTTTTAATGGGCTGGGAAATGTCTACGTAGTTAAGTCCATAGAAATTTTCGATTTCTTGATAATATCTTGGGAGTTTAGTTAGAAATCAATATGTTTAATTATCAATAATCAATTAAAGGTTTATATTCTTAACTCACTGGTTAACCTACACTGTACTCATCATCACCAGCGTATGCATTTGTCTTATTGGATTATTGGCTATTTTGACTTTGATTGTGCACCTTTGGAAAATTCGGTAAATCGTAGAATTTATAATTAAATACTTTTGTTTTGTGTGTGGTCTATTACATCGAAAATGTTTTCCATCTTTATATTTTGTCTCCTAAGAATATCTTGGCTATCTCACAAAGGTAAGTCACACGTAAGGACGCAAGGCAAATAGCTTAGTCTCATTTCCTCAAAGAGGAAGTACTTTAAAAAGTGAAACATTTCAAGACGGATAAAAAGTTCAACCGAGATGATGACGTTTCATGATTTCCAAGCTGATATCTGGCGAAGATAACGAATACCTACGTATCAATATCCATCCGAAACTTCAAACTCAATCAACTGAACGGAACTTGGCAACTCAACACTGTCATGAAATGTTCACAATATCAATATCCATCCGAAACTTCAAACTCAATCAACTGAACGGAACTTGGCAACTCAGCACTGTCATGAAATGTTCACAGTCTATTACATCGAAAATGTTTTCCATCTTTATATTTTGTCTCCTAAGAATATCTTGGCTATCTCACAAAGGTAAGTCACACGTAAGGACGCAAGGCAAATAGCTTAGTCTCATTTCCTCAAAGAGGAAGTACTTTAAAAAGTGAAACATTTCAAGACGGATAAAAAGTTCAACCGAGATGATGACGTTTCATGATTTCCAAGCTGATATCTGGCGAAGATAACGAATACCTACGTATCAATATCCATCCGAAACTTCAAACTCAATCAACTGAACGGAACTTGGCAACTCAGCACTGTCATGAAATGTTCACAGAACAACTTATTTTATTTCTATATACAACTTGTTCGGACATCTATTATTATGATTACAATCTTAAGATTCTTGAGGACAGTATTACAAACTTTTATTGGAGATAGATCTCATGCCCATCTAATATTGGTACGGCTATTTTCCAGTGAGCTTTGCTTAAGATATTGGCAAGTTTTTGGGCTGTTTCCCGGACATTTTCGGCATCCAAAATCCACTTGAAGAATTTGACTAATTATGTAGGTATCTATCTATGGCAGGATCACTATTTTGTAATTCAAATCGATCAAAAAAAACTACTAAACTTAGGCTTGATAAATGCCTCTATCCGCAAATCTGTACCAATAAAATTAAATTACCCTGCTTAAGATATTGGCAAGTTTTTGGGCTGTTTCCCGGACATTTTCGGCATCCAAAATCCACTTGAAGAATTTGGCTAATTTTGTACCTAGGTAGGTATCTTTATCTATGGCAGGATCACTATTTTGTGATTCAAATCGATCAAAAAAATTACTAAACTTGGGCTTGATAAATGCCTCTACCCGCAAATCTGTACCAATAAAATTAAATTACCCAGATGCAGATATCTTTTAGCTTTGCTGTTGGAAGGTTTGTATGTCTTCTGAATGCAACTAATAATAACCAACATCAACCTAAAAGAGAAAGAAACATTTCGATGGGTTCAGGCTTCCAGTTAGGGCTCGAAATGAAGTTATTAAAAGAAGAAATCATACGTTCTGAAATGAAACATCTGAACTTTATATGATACTCTGGTGTATAACCGCGTGTAACGTGTAATTATATGATTATTGGTGTGCTGCTCAGTGGATAGGAGAGACGCCCAGACATGATGCAGTGGTTCAAGACCATCTTCTTCTAATTTAGGAGACAGTTAACCGCGACCAGCTCAGAAAGTCGGGAAAGTTAACCGCGACCAGCCAAGAAAGTCGGGAATTTTCAGCCGCAAATCTCAGGCTTTCTCAGAATTTTCTACAAAGAACTTGGTCATATAGCCCACATGTCAACTTAGCCCTTTCAAGAGTCATTTCCCTGTCAGAAGAATTGATTCTGATAAGATGATAGATTAAATACATCTTTATTAAGGGTTGTTTAGTCCTGCTGGGGATGTTTACTCCTGCATGGAAATGGAAATGCCTGACGGACGTGGAAAAATATTTTTTGTACCTACCTATATGTACTTACATCGTATTATTTTTTTTTTCTTCGAAAAAATTAAGAATTTTAATGAAGAATTTTTCTTAATTTCCATGCACGAAAAGTTTGAAAGACGCTTTTTGTCAGTCTATAGATAAAGATGTAATACCTACGAGTAGGTATTTATACTTGTGAGACACCCGTTACAATCTCGTTAGATGTAATCCACTCATGTAATGATAGAGGTGAAGAGCACATGGGTATTATTTATAGTTCTGATCCACAGTGTGCTCTCTATGTAATTTGGTCCGGATAAAAATCTCTGCTGAGCTTGAAAGATTTTTGGAAGGTTTTTTAGAAGGTTAGGAAATATCTTGTTTCGAAGCTCTGAGCTCTTGTTTTATGGGTAATCCTCATGTTAATGTAGTGTCGGTAGTTTTTCAAGATCTTAATATCTTTATTAAAATAATGTTACCACGTTGTTTTTGTTTTTTAAGAAGTTCGAGTTCATTCTTCTTTAAATCGTTATACCTGGGTTCTGCTTCTTTCGCTCGAAAATCATATCCCAGAATTCCATCATGGAGATTTTAAGCATCAGCGATTTTCTTCAAACAATTTCGTAATTTTGGTCTCAAGTTGGGATTGTAAGGACGGTTATTTTGTTTCTCCTTGATTTGGACAATTTATGTGTGAGGGTTTCTCTCCGAATGATGCAAAATCAATTCAATATGTTTCAAAATCAAGTACCTATTTACCTACCTAAAAAGTAATTTTTTAAGTACCTACCAAGTATCTATCCATAGATATTAACAGAGCTTATACTGACCTATCATTCCGAAATATCTTAAAGGCATATATTCCTAGCTACATTCGTCTGTGTATAATATCAATAAGCATCTCATCAGTATCGACTCTTTCACCATTAATAACTCTGCTAAACTGATGTGCCCTTTTGAAAGCAATAAATTCACGTTTAATGTCAGTTTCATATTTTTGAACCGTGGTTAAAGGTTGTGTGTTTGTAAAGCTTGCACTTTTTACGATCTTCTACTCTCGATGTTCTGGTCTTTGAAGAGAGCACAGTCAATAGTAGCCATTAGGACCGTTTTGCAAGAAGATGGAGCCATATTTTCCAACGAGATTTCTTGAAAGTAACTAACTACATATACACTCGTATCTTGGGTACTTGGGTGAGTAAAGTATAGGAATTCTTTCAAAATTTTATTGTAGGTAAGTATAAACTTTTCCCTTTCTGGGTTAACGGGGTTTTACTTCAAATCAGTTCTTACATTATTTTCCTAGAAGAACGTACCTAATGAGAATAGATATGGTAGGTTTGTTTTTAAGTTGGTATGATTTCCTTACTAAGGCTGAAGGCACACAGTGGTATTTCTATTTTCTATTAATTTGAGCTTTAGCTCTAAGTGACATGCCCTACCCACTCGTTCCCAGTTTAACATAATTGTTAAAATAATATACCTATATAATGTAACATAATTGTTTGCATACTATTATAATAATGTCACTGGCATTTCCTCCTCTCACGGGATGTGTTAATAAACATTTTGAAATTATTACACAGGCCATTTATTTAACGTGTATTTTGAACAAGAACAACAAGCTGCAATGGTTCGATTCCAACAAGCTCTTTATCAAATGACCCTTCAGTGCAGAGGGTTTTGCTTCTGCTAATTTGCCGTGATAACATTGGTACAAATGATTTTACACACCGGAGGACTCGGGTTCAATGCCCCGCAAAGTTTTATCGCGGTCAGTATTATCAGCAGACACACGAAAAACAAATAATCTGTTAGAAATTGGAAAAATTGAAATACTGGAAAAACCATAATGTATTAATATTCCAACAAGCTCTTTATCAAATGACCCTTCAGTGCAGAGGGTTTTGCTTCTGCTAATTTGCCGTGATAACATTGGGACAAATGATTCTACACACCGGAGGAGTCGGGTTCAATGTCCCGCAAAGTTTTATCGCGGTCAGTATTATCAGCAGACACAGGAAAAACAAATCTGTTAGAAATTAGAAAAATTGAAATACTGGAAAAACCATACTGTATTAATGTACAATCAAATACAACGATAAGACGATTTCTTGGTGGATGTGCCAAAATTCCTTCCTCCTTGAAACATATTAATTTCTTTGCATTTTGTAATTTATCTATTGCAACACAGGCAAGTGACATGAGAAAATACTAGGGACCCAAGCTCATATCTAAATCCACTTGACTATCAGGGTCAAAAGCAAGGAATTACATATTGAATAGGAAAACACTGCTATGTTAATTGAAATAATTATTGATGAGCCATTAATAACAGGAAAGTAAGCCTGAGTAGGTTACACGCATAATATCACAGTACTGTATGATGAAGGAAGAGGGCTTATAAAACACATAAGTTCTCAGTTATTTGTTTAGTAGATGTGTGTTTTGCTAAAGAAGGTAGGTGTATCAAGCTAATAAAATTGTTTAGCAATGATCTGAATATTTTTCATATTTTCCCATCAATAGTTCTTGTTGTTTTTATTGTTGAGACCTCACGGATGTGAATCAGTGGGGAAGAGGGCTTATAAAACACATAAGTTCTCAGTTATTTGTTTAGTAGATGTGTGTTTTGCTAAAGAAGGTAGGTGTATCAAGCTAATTGTTTAGCAATGATCTGAATATTTTTCATATTTTCCCATCAATAGTTCTTGTTGTTTTTATTGTTGAGACCTCACGGATGTGAATCAGTGGGGAAATAAATATCCATGTTGATTCAAGCCTACTGAAACCGAACTTTTCTAAAGATTCCTGCATATTTGAGTGTACCTTCCTTGATTATTCTGCTCATATGAGACTAACGGACTTACTTATACATATAGACAGCAAGCTCTAAAGCTCTTTGTCAAATTTCCCAAATGAATAACGATAGAAAGTCATGCTTCGATTGAGAATTAGGTCCCTCGCCTTACCACTTGGCACTTTAACCTAGGGAGCCGCAGAGATCATTACAAACAGAGGCTGATGTTATTGGCTTTTCGACACCCCCTACAAATAAGGCGGCAGTACTCCTCGGCTCATAGACGAATGACGAAGCCTTTGAGAAAAGAGCACTTTTCTAGAAAAAAAATCAAACTATTGTGAAAGAAAACGCCTAAAATCAACTCTCTACGGTA
>NW_007378438.1:5760-33883 GCF_000475195.1 Diaphorina citri | reverse complement strand
AGAAAGTCGGGAATTTTCAGCCGCAAATCTCAGGCTTTCTCAGAATTTTCTACAAAGAACTTGGTCATATAGCCCACATGTCAACTTAGCCCTCTCAAGAGTCATTTCCCTGTCAGAAGAATTGATTCTGATAAGATGATGGATTAAATACATCTTTTTTTAAGGGTTGTTCAGTCCTGCTGGGGATGTTTACTCCTGTATTGAAATGGAAATGCCTGACAGACGTAAAAAAATATTTTTTGTACCTACCTATGATGTGTACTTACATTGTATTATTTTTTTTCTTCGAAAAAATTAAGAAATTTAATGAAGAATTTTTCTTCATTTCCATGCACGAAAAGTTTGAAAGACGCTTTTTTTCATAGATAAAGATGTAATACCTATACGAGTACTTATCAATCGAAAATTAGCAAGGAGATGGGAAAGAAATTTGTTAAAAAGATAAAGATAAAACACTGATGAATAATTTGATGATATTGTGGAGCAATATGACGTTAACCAACATGACACTCTGTAAACCCGGGAAGGGGTGTGATTAATAACTAACAATCTTCATCCCGAAATTCAGACCAATTTGGTTCCCGCACCTAATACAAGTAATGAGATTTACAAGAAACGAGCTTTTACTTAGAGAGGTTCTAAGCAGGTTCTAAGATACCTAAGTTCCAAGATACTTCACTTTACAGTCTACGCAACCTGTGTCTTAATGAGATTTACAAGAAACGAGCTTTTACTTAGAGAGGTTCTAAGCAGGTTCTAAGATACCTAAGTTCCAAGATACTTCACTTTACAATCTACGCAACCTGTGTCTTTTTTCCTAAAAGCATAAAATAATAATCAATATGATGTGTCATAATCATAACTACTACAAGAGACATGGAAAATAAATTACTACAAGTTTACTACATAATTACTACAAGAGACATGGAAAATAATGTCCGTTTGCCTAGTGCTGCCAAAATTTTTCAGGAACGTGTGGTAGCATTCACCTTGTATACGGACAAGTTATTAGCAAAAAGCATAAAATAATAATCAATATGATGTGTCATAATCATAACTCATAATTACTACAAGAGACATGGAAAATAATGTCCGTTTGCCTGGTGCTACCAAAATTTTTCAGGGACGTGTGGTAGCATTCACCTTGTATACGGACAAGTTATTAACGAAGAAAATCAGACAAATAAACAAAATATTTGGTGACAAGTTTGAATTAATTATGTTTTTGCCTTCTGTCCACTTATTTTTACGAGTCCTGTGTTAAGGCAATTTGGACCCAAATTTATTGCTGAGCACATTACACGAAGAGCGAAATTAGGTTGTCTACTGTTCGCACAGAAAATCAGACAAATAAACAAAATATTTGGTGACAAGTTTGAATTAATTATGTTTTTGCCTTCTGTCCACTTATTTTTACGAGTTCTGGGTTAAGGCAATTTGGACCCAAATTTATTGCTGAGCACATTACACGAAGAGCCAAATTAGGTTGTCTACTGTTCGATATATAGTAAGTTCTCAGGATTTCATTCATAGTTTTGACTTTTTATTAAGTGGAAATGAGTGTAGTTTTATTTGCGAAAGCAGGGGTTACTTATTTAATATTTAAGGTATGTATATATTTGTCATTCGACCGAGGTTACTGGCCAAGATGAAATCGACGACTGTGAACGATATATAGTAAGTTCTCAGGATTTCATTCATAGTTTTGATTTTTTATTAAGTGGAAATGAGTGTAGTTTTATTTGCGAAAGCAGGGGTTACTTATTTAATATTTAAGGTATGTATATATTTGTCATTCGACCGAGGTTACTGGCCAAGATGAAATCGACGACTGTGAACATTAACTTCATAAAATAAGGAAGGTAAAAAGTAAAAAGAGTCCTAAAGAACTCAAGTTGTAGGCGTAGGCGTACCTTTTAGGATCAGGGCTGAGTTTCCGAAAATTCTTTACAACTTTACACTTCGTGATATTTTGACGTCAAATAAATTTTACTGTAAAGGTTTTGGAATATTTTTCAAGGTTTTTCTTAATTACGTATAACAACTTTTGGGAAATGAGAAATGTAAATTGCGAAGTTCTTTATGGAACACGCCGGAGACCACATTTCTTAGATTTTCACAGGAAGGAAGGTAAAAAGTAAAAAGAGTCCTAAAGAACTCAAGTTGTAGGCGTAGGCGTACCTTATAGGATTAGGGCTGAGTTTCCGAAAGAAGGAAGGTAAAAAGTAAAAAGAGTCCTAAAGAACTCAAGTTGTAGGCGTAGGCGTACCTTATAGGATTAGGGCTGAGTTTCCGAAAGCTCTTTACAACTTTACACTTCGTGATATTTTGACGTCAAACAAATTTTACTATAAAGGTTTTGGAATATTTTTCAAGGTTTTTCTTAATTACGTATAACAATTTTTGGGAAATGAGAAATGTAAATTGCGAAGTTCTTTATGGAACGCCGGAGACCTACACTTCGTGATATTTTGACGTCAAATAAATTTTACTGTAAAGGTTTTGGAATATTTTTCAAGGTTTTTCTTAATTACGTATAACAAATTTTGGGAAATGAGAAATGTAAATTGCGAAGTTCTTCATGGAACGCCGGAGACCACATTTTTTAGATTTTCACAGACGAGGCGCTGGTACCAGTTCATGAGATGACTGAATGGATAGAAAGGAAAGGTCAAGAGGGGGAGTAAATTTTGAAAACTCAGCGCCATTAAACGCGGACCTAATTGAAGGACTAATAAATAAGAAAAGAATATGTATATTATGAGTTACGAAAATGTGTACTGGACCGAATAAAATTAACAATTTCCTGAATGCAACCGACTAGACGGGTTAAAACCACGAAATTTCGTCAGCATTTCAATAAGAAATAAGAATAGAAAATATGATTATGGGTTATTATTTGTGTCTGTTTTAGGTTTTATTTCATTCATAGAGACATTAAATTAGCCCTCTCAGAAAATACCGGTTGTCCGGTTGATCTAGAAACTTGGTAGGTATCTACCCCAACCAGTTTTACAGGATGACAATTCTAGAAGTGCCTCCGAACTTTAGGTGTATCAGATGACTCACTCAGATCCACATGTTGTGGGTATTTGTGTGACTTATGTAGGTACTTATTTATGTGAATATTGATGGCGAAAAGGAAATAAATTAAATGTTAATTAAGTTATAAACCATTGGGTCACGAACACACATAAATAAGATGCGTAGACAATGTATAGGATGAATCAATCGAAAAGAATATGTATGGAAAAAGCATGAATATTGATGGCGAAAAGGAAATAAATTAAATGTTAATTAAGTTATAAACCATTGGGTCACGAACGTACACATAAATAAGATGCGTAGCCAATGTATAGGATGAATCACTTTGAATATTGATGGCGAAAAGGAAATAAATTAAATGTTAATTAAGTTATAAACCATTGGGTCACGAACACACATAAATAAGATGCGTAGCCAATGTATAGGATGAATCACTCGAAGATTAGCAAGGAGATGGGAAAGAAATTTGTTAAAAAGATAAAGATAAAACACTGATGAATAATTTGATGATATTGTAGAGCAATATGACGTTAACCAACATGACACTCTGTAAACCCGGGAAGGTGTGTGATTAATAACTAACAATCTTCATCCGAGAATCACTCGAAGATTAGCAAGGAGATGGGAAAGAAATTTGTTAAAAAGATAAAGATAAAACACTGATGAATAATTTGATGATATTGTGTACAAATATGACGTTAACCAACATGACACTCTGTAAACCCGGGAAGGGGTGTGATTAATAACTAACAATCTATGATTATGGGTTATTATTTGTGTCTGTTTTAGGTTTTATTTCATTCATAGAGACATTAAATTAGCCCTCTCAGAAAATACCGGTTGATCTAGAAACTTGGTAGGTATCTACCCCAACCAGTTTTACAGGATGACAACTCTAGAAGTGCCTCCGAACTTTAGGGGTATCAGATGACTCACTCAGATCCACATGTTGTGGGTATTTTTGTGACTTATGTAGGTACTTATTTATTTGACTTTGTGATATGAAATCACCACAAAAAATATTTTGAAATTTTTTGAGCCCATCAATACCGGAGAAAAATTAGGTAATCAACTTATTGATATAGGTAACTACATAATTATGTATCCTTGAATTTTAAGGCCCTTTTTAGGTAAGCCTAATACAAGGATTCGTATTAGATATTTTACTTCCAACACGTCCATCCGGTATACACATAACTTTGGTTCGGAAACGTAAAAAAGAAACAGCATTTTATTAAATGAACTGCCAAAAGTTTAAATACATTTTCAAACTAAATAATTAGGAGTCAAGAGAGATTTTCAGGCAGACAAGAAACGTACAACAGAAACCACTACAAAAAATTCATCAGTTACCCTTTGACTTGAACGTCTAAATCACCCAAGTTAAAACGCATGGAGGTTTCCAACTTCTCACGTCATGTTGAGATCCGCCCATTTTTCTCAACGAAGTGGGAAACGGTGTGGATTTTTTTTTTGTGCTAACTCAAGAACTCAATTAAACCGAGGTGAATAGATCAGTGCCACAAATTGGCGCCTCTGACTTTTTGGGCCCTCGGGCAGTGCCAAGTTTTTTGGTTCGATGCCCTACTATCAACGAAAACAATGCAGAGTGCCAAGTGAATTCCTATAACTACACAGCTGACGTAAAGAATGGCCCAATGGATTTGTGGTCGGTATTAAATTGGATTGGTAGTTGGTATTGTATGAGATAAGGACTGTATTAAAGTGGGTATTGTTGGAGCAATCAGACCTAACAGAAGAGGACCACAGAAGAGATCACAACAAAAAATAACAGACAAAGAATTGCGAAAGACACAAGCGCTGGACTGGACCTCTTTAACATTTGGCATTTAGGGCCTGTAGTACGTACGCAAGAATACATTTAGCGCGATGTAACGCTACTGGCTACTGATGACTACCCGTAAGTTCGGTGAGTTTGATAAGTGATACTATGGATTTGTGGTCGGTATTAAATTGGATTGGTAGTTGGTATTGTATGAGTTAAGGACTGTATTAAAGTGGGTATTGTTGGAGCAATCAGACCTAACAGAAGAGGACCACAGAAGAGATCACAACACAACAAAAAATAACAGACAAAGAATTGCAAAAGACACAAGCGCTGGACCTCTTTAACATTTGTCATTTAGGGCCTGTAGTACGTACGCAAGAATACATTATTTAGCGCGATGTAACGCTACTGGCTACTGATGACTACCCGTACGTTCGGTGAGTTTGATAAGTGATACCCACTGCGGGCATCCTCAGACCTAACCTAACAGAAGAGGACCACAGAAGAGATCACAACAAAAAATAACAGACAAAGAATTGCGAAAGACACAAGCGCTGGACCTCTTAACATTTGTCGTTTAGGGCCTGTAGTACGTACGCAAGAATACATTTAGCGCAATGTAACGCTACTGGCTACTGATGACTACCCGTACGTTCGGTGAGTTTGATAAGTGATACCCACTGCGGGCATCGAATATCTAATCTACTAGTTGACATGCAAACCATGCAACCAGGGTTCCAATAACGAGATTACGTCCTAGCGTGAAGAATTCGTTAATAAAGAGCTTTAGAGATCCATTAAGAAGTCCGGAAATATAAACTGTTGTTAAATGAAAATGAATGAATAAATTTCGCAAAGAGGTGTTGCATCGCACAACATAATTATACATGTCAGGTCCCTCTCTGGCTAGATATGCAGTTCTATAGACAGGGTGTCTTGTAAGGGTGTTAAGCTGTAAAGTTATAGAGACACTCACAACAATGCCTTTCCAGTAACATGACTGTTCCCTTAATTTTCGACTCAATCTCCATTCTTAGAGGAGGTACCTATACTTTTTCGGGCCCAAATATCGTCTGTCCCTCTCTGGCTAGATATGCAGTTCTATAGACAGGGTGTCTTGTAAGGGTGTTAAGCTGTGAAGTTAGAGACACTCACAACAATGCCTTTCCAATAACATGACTGTTCCCTTAATTTTCGATTCAATCTCCATTCTTAGAGGAGGTACCTACACTTTTTCAGGCCCAAATATCGTTCGTCCCTCTCTGGCTAGATATGCAGTTCTATAGACAGGGTGTCTTGTAAGGGTGTTAAGCTGTGAAGTTAGAGACACTCACAACAATGCATTTCCAATAACATGACTGTTCCCTTAATTTTCGACTCAATCTCCATTCTTAGAGGAGGTACCTACACTTTTTCAGGCCCAAATATCGTCCTTCTACCTTGTTTTTGGTGAGCTCACAAACTCATTATCCTCAGAGAATAGATGAAATAAATGTAACTGTTCAATATGGAATAATAGGCAGAATTAGGAAGCTAATTTTGAAATCCTTTTTTCTATGGATAGCAAACTTAAACGGATGTACTATTAGGTATTTTGTGTCACCCCGAACGACCAGAGATAATGTATCTGCCTATTCCATTGTTCGTCCGACCTATCAGCTACGAAGAGCCATTACTAACGGCATTTTCCTTCTAGTGTCATTTCCTTTTGCAGAAAGACATGAGACAACCCTGTATTGTGCAGTTTTGTATGCAGAAATTGCATTTTAATTAAAAACACCCATTCCTGCCTCCAGGTGCAAATACATATGTTTTAATATTAACATAGACTCTAAGATACTAGGCGTACACCTAGGCTGTGGAAAATAGTTCCAGGGACTGAATTCGAACGGGTAAATGGCCTCGCAGAAGGACCTTGGATGTGAAGAGGCTAACAATTTGGTGGAGATGCCAAAACTCCAATTTTCTTTTGATACCCAGTGAGTCCCAGTGTGTTTGCTTAGTCGTTATAACTCTTCGGTTTTAAAGCAGTTATTTAGTTCAAAACAATTAAGCTGTCAGTAGTTTAGTTTATCACTATGACCTCTCCCTTTCAATGCTCCCCATGGTAAAACTTGCATTGGGAATCCTCTATTTCTTCATGGTCTTCAAATAACATGTCTCCTTCCTTCCTGAGTAGGATAGTTCGTATAATTTCGCTATCTTCCAGTTTGCATTTAGATTGAATAAAATCATTATTTAATAGACTTATTTATTTAAGGAAACAAAGAATCGAAGACTATTTTTGTCAGATTCAGGATCTTTAAGTACAAAAGTCCCCTTGGCACTCGGCTTCTGAAATCTGGCCAGATCCTATTAAAGTCAATTTGTTGTCTTCGAGTGCACACGTGTCTTAATTAGCCATAATGTGGCTTTATCTTTTGATTCTAATTGAATATCTATTCTTAAAACCTACACATGACAAACCCGCATTTGAACATCCTTGACGTTTAAAGTATCCACCTACCAACTACCCTGTCGAAATAAGCACATGGGTATCATTTACCAGCATGTTAGAAATTGTAGAAGAATACGTAATCTTGACATTGTCTACCTATTTCAATAATGACTTAATAACACTTATTTATTTAAGGAAACAAAGAATCGAAGACTATTTTTGTCAGATTCAGGATCTTTAAGTACAAAAGTCCCCTTGGCACTCGGCCCTGGACTTTCTGCATTGGATATCGGTTGTGATATTTATGACTGGTCTAATTTAAACGCCCATCTCTTCGTACTAAACAGATAACAACTATATTCAATAAACCGTTTTCTTGTTCCTTGCAGATACCTAGTAGATTGTTTTCGAGGCTGATTGATCGCTCTCAGGTGCAAAAGACTCTGTGTTACCCCCCCGCGGGTTTGGGGGAAGAGCTTTTTGCAACAAGACTTCAGGACAGAACATCTCATGCTGACCAAGTAGCTTGTAGCTTCTAGGGAGAGGAACATATTGTGATCCTTACTGCAGCATGTCTCAACTAGGGATGCACTATAAGAGGAAGAGATCCAGGCTATCGTCTTTACCGAATCAGGAATCAGGGTGGATTCATATAAGCTTAACCCGACTTGTAGAGCTGTTTGCCCCTACATCTAAGCCTGGGAGTGGGCTTTTTGTGTACGGAATCTGGGCTATCTTGAAAAGGTTTTTGTTTGAAAACTGATTACCAGTACCTATACCCAATAAATTCACAATATGGTAGGTTGAATCCTACAGAGTTGAATACACTGTCGAGCCGCGTAATGTTCACCTAATGGAGTTATATCCTCACAACAATGTAGTGATTGCTACCAATCTTGATGTTCTATACCAGATCCCTAAACCTATTATTATCCCTAGAGCATGAAGGAAAAGAGATGTCTTAATTTGAATAGTATTCTCACCGCACGCCTCATCTTTATAATTTTATAATGCCTCAATGCCCATTTCTTCAAAAAATAGAAATGATAAAAGAATTTGGATGTTTCTTTTAACAAGATTAAGAGGGGCTGACTGACTAATCTAAAAATCTTTTTCTTCTAAAGCCGAGAGGTGAGATTTTTTTCAAGTCCATTCTTTTGTGGGTTTTGTGTTCTCATGTTTTGTTCAATTTGTTTTGGATCCTCTCATCCCCTTTTATTTTATGGATTCTTGTAACGATGTGTTAACATAGTAAATCTTCCTATACAACTCCATGTACAATAGGAAAGGATAGATTGTTTCTGTCCATAGGAACTAGGACCGTATGCCGTATGCCGTATGTAAATAGGCTTCAAGAGTATGCACGCGTGTGTACCAGAAACATATCTTACTATCTTACATACGGTATTTTTTTCTACGTATAGAATGCACACAAATGTATTCATAGCTCTCTTTTGAACACCTCTACAATACAACCTGAACTTTCCCCTTTGAAATTTTGAACATCCGATGTTGAGATACATGTAGGACTTTTAACTTGCTAGGTTTCTGACTTGTACTCGTAGGACATTCATCATGAGGATCATAACAACTCTTGCAGTTTCTAGCAAGTCGCATCAATCTTCTGCTTGTGAAACCGAGCACAAATCTTGAAAATCTATGCACCAGAAGAGAGTCGGATGAGATGTAGGTAGACCCATTTATCACAGAAAAATGAAGAAGAAGCTCCAAGATGTTCTATTTCATATGTTAGGACTTCTCTTGCTCTTTAAAAATTCCATCACGGAGGGACTGAGAATAAGGTAAGTATGTAATTATGTATCTAACTAGGTATCTAAATCGGAAGGTTGGCATAATACACCCAATGTTTTTCCTAGTTTACTCACTTTATAATGTGAAGTTCACCCCCCTATCTCATCGAAAGATTTCAAAAAAGCTCTTTCTAAGCAAGCAACAGAGCTCCACGTAAGAAAATACCTACATACATAAATAGATAACCATTGATTTTGTCAGGTGTGAATTAAGAATGAGGCAGAACTTACTTATTAAAGAAAGCGACTATTACTTGCCTACTTGTCTTGTTAATCGAAGACGGTACCAAACAACTTACAAGACAATTAAATTACCTCCGTTACTCCAATGCATAATTCACTAATTTCCTCACTGTCTTGTGTCATAAGTAGCTGCAATTGTGAAGCTACAAACATAGATGTCAAACAGAAGGCATACCTAATACTTGCTTCCATAGCAGGATGATAGACAGAAGCTACACGAGTATCCTATTAACCAGGGCCGTACACAGGGGGGTACATCCGATCCCATTTTCACGGGCCCAGATCTCTCAAGGGGGGCCGAAACGAAAAGTTCCTAATTTAGCGAAAACCAGTTTCCTGGTTTAGCTAAAAAGTAGTATTCTTGTTTGTGAAAATTAATTGTGTTTCCCGGACATTTTCGGCATCCAAAATCCACTTGAAGAATTTGGCTACTTATGTAGGTAGGTATATTTATCTATGGCAGGATCACTATTTTGTAATTCAAATCGATCAAAAAAATTACTAAACTTGGACTTGATAAATGCCTCTACCCGCAAATCTGTACCAATAAAATTAAATTACCCAGATGCAGATACCTTTTAGCTTTGCTGGTGGAAGGTTTGTATGTCTTCTGAATGCAACTAATAATAACCAACATCAACCTAAAAGAGAAAGAAACATTTCGATGGGTTCAGGCTTCCAGTTAGGGCTCGAAATGAAGTTATTAAAAGAAGAAATCATACGTTCTGAAATGAAACATCTGAACTTTATATGATACTCTGGTGTATAACCAATGGGCTGGCATGGGAAACTGAAATTAAGATAGGAGAGCGGCATTTTGACGGTAGGTATGTTTACCGATTTACCATTTCCCATTATTGTGTCTATACTCATTATACCTAGCTACCTATTAGATAGGTACATATTTACTAATTTGTGTAAATTTGTATCGTACCGACGGACGACCGATAAGTGCCGTTATCATAGAACTCTTAAAGTTGATAGTAAAGAGACTGCGGTTGCAAATTTTCATCGTATGGGTGGAGAGATTTCATGTTTTGTACCTATGGGTGGGGAGATAGATGTTCTTGAGATTCTTTTCTCTGACTAGGGTGTATAACCGCGTGTAACGTGTAATTATATGATTATTGGTGTGCTGCTCAGTGGATAGGAGAGACGCCCAGACATGATGCAGTGGTTTAAGAATTAAGACCATCTTCTTCTAATTTAGGAGATGTGTATAACCGCGTGTAACGTGTAATTATATGATTATTGGTGTGCTGCTCAGTGGATAGGAGAGACGCCCAGACATGATGCAGTGGTTCAAGACCATCTTCTTCTAATTTAGGAGACAGTTAACCGCGACCAGCTCAGAAAGTCGGGAATTTTCAGCCGCAAATCTCAGGCTTTCTCAGAATTTTCTACAAAGAACTTGGTCATATAGCCCACATGTCAACTTAGCCCTCTCAAGAGTCATTTCCCTGTCAGAAGAATTGATTCTGATAAGATGATAGATTAAATACATCTTTATTAAGGGTTGTTTAGTCCTGCTGGGGATGTTTACTCCTGCATGGAAATGGAAATGCCTGACGGACGTGGAAAAATATTTTTTGTACCTACCTATATGTACTTACATCGTATTATTTTTTTTTTCTTCGAAAAAATTAAGAATTTTAATGAAGAATTTTTCTTAATTTCCATGCACGAAAAGTTTGAAAGACGCTTTTTGTCAGTCTATAGATAAAGATGTAATACCTACGAGTACTTATACCCGTTACACTCTCGTTAGATGTAATCCACTCATGTAATGATAGAGGTGAAGAGCACATGGGTATTATTTATAGTTCTGATCCACAGTGTGCTCTCTATGTAATTTGGTCCGGATAAAAATCTCTGCTGAGCTTGAAAGATTTTTGGAAGTTTTTTTAGAAGGTTAGGAAATATCTTGTTTCGAAGCTCTGAGCTCTTGTTTTATGGGTAATCCTCATGTTAATGTAGTGTCGGTAGTTTTTCAAGATCTTAATATCTTTATTAAAATAATGTTACCACGTTGTTTTTGTTTTTTAAGAAGTTCGAGTTCATTCTTCTTTAAATCGTTATACCTGGGTTCTGCTTCTTTCGCTCGAAAATCATATCCCAGAATTCCATCATGGAGATTTTAAGCATCAGCGATTTTCTTCAAACAATTTCGTAATTTTGGTCTCAAGTTGGGATTGTAAGGACGGTTATTTTGTTTCTCCTTGATTTGGACAATTTATGTGTGAGGGTTTCTCTCCGAATGATGCAAAATCAATTCAATATGTTTCAAAATCAAGTACCTATTTACCTACCTAAAAAGTAATTTTTTAAGTACCTACCAAGTATCTATCCATAGATACATATTAACTGAGGTTATACTTACCTACCATTCCGAAATAACTTAAAGGCATGTATTCCTTGCTACATTCGTCTGTGTTATAATATCAATAAGCATCTCATCAGTATCGACTCTTTCACCATTAATAACTCTGCTAAACTGATGTGCCCTTTTGAAAGCAATAAATTCACGTTTAATGTCAGTTTCATATTTTTGAACCGTGGTTAAAGGTTGTGTGTTTGTAAAGCTTGCACTTTTTACGATCTTCTAGTCTCGATGTTCTGGTCTTTGAAGAGAGCACAGTCAATAGTAGCCATTGGGACCGTTTTGCAAGAAGATGGAGCAATATTTTCCAACGAGATTTCTTGAAAGTAACTAACTACATATACACTCGTATCTTGGGTACTTGGGTGAGTAAAGTATAGGAATTCTTTCAAAATTTTATTGTAGGTAAGTATAAACTTTTCCCTTTCTGGGTTAACGGGGTTTTACTTCAAATCAGTTCTTACATTATTTTCCTAGAAGAACGTACCTAATGAGACATGGTAGGTTTGTTTTTAAGTTGGTATGATTTCCTTACTAAGGCTGAAGGCACACAGTGGTATTTCTATTTTCTATTAATTTGAGCTTTAGCTCTAAGTGACATGCCCTACCCACCCGTTCCCAGTTTAACATAATTGTTAAAATAAAATACCTATATAATGTAACATAATTGTTTGCATACTATTATAATAATGTCACTGGCATTTCCTCCTCTCACGGGATGTGTTAATAAACATTTTGAAATTATTACACAGGCCATTTATTTAACGTGTATTTTGAACAAGAACAACAAGCTGCAATGGTTCGATTCCAACAAACTCTTTATCAAATGACCCTTCAGTGCAGAGGGTTTTGCTTCTGCTAATTTGCCGTGATAACATTGGGACAAATGATTTTACACACCGGAGGACTCGGGTTCAATGCCCCGCAATGTTTTATCGCGGTCAGTATTATCAGCAGACACACGAAAAACAAATCTGTTAGAAATTAGAAAAATTGAAATAGGTACTGGAAAAAAAACCATAATGTATTAATGTACAATCAAATACAACGATAAGACGATTTCTTGGTGGTTGTGCCAAAATTCCTTCCTCCTTGAAACATATTAATTTCTTTGCATTTTGTACTTTATCTAGTGCAACACAGGTAAGTGACATGAGAAAATACTAGGGACCCAAGCTCATATCTAAATCCACTTGTCTACTAGGATCAAAAGCAAGGAATCAGAAAACAAACATCGAGTTCTGAAAGGTGGCTACGTTGGGCTGGTTTCGGTGATGGTGTCAAGTCAAATAGGTAGCCATGTAACCTGTCTCACGGTCTCGTGTTGTCACCAGAGTTGTGTTCTAGGTGTGTTCCCCCGGTGTTTGTTTTCCAAGATAATGTATTCATCAATATTCAAGCAACAGTACAGGATCCAACCAAAGTCCAAGAGTGGAATCAAAATTTCAGAGATTACCAGACTCAAACCAAACTTTTTAGCAACAATTATTGTAATAATTGCATATACCTAACAATGAGCAATTCCGCTCGCTCACCAGGCAAACGCTTCCCTACCCTCTATCTTATGTACCTAATTTTTCTCTATTATCTCTAGATAATCGATAGATCTATTAGATATAGGCATAGGTAATAGTTAACTGAATAACATTCATTTTCATTTCTAGTAATTCTGAAATCTGGCCAGATCCTATTAAAGTCAATTAGGTGTGTTCCCCCGGTGTTTGTTTTCCAAGATAATGTATTCATCAATATTCAAGCAACAGTACAGGATCCAACCAAAGTCCAAGAGTCGAATCAAAATTCAAGAGATTACCAGAGTCAAACCAAAATAAAATTTGGAGCAACATTAACAACATACATGTACGAGTAATTCTGCTCACCAGGCAAAAGCTTAACTACCCTCTATTCTACAAACATTACATATTACCTTTTGTATTTAATATCTCTAGATAATTTAACCTATTAGATGCTCGTAGAACCATAAGTATACCTACATATAAGTAATAGTTACCTAACTAACCATCACTTACCCAGAAGAAGGTTCATTTTTAGTAATTCTGAAATCTGGCCAGATCCTATTAAATTTACTTTGTTGTCTTCTGAGTGCACACTGCACAGCTGCACACCTGTCTTAATTAGCCATATCTTGGGACTCTAATTGAATATGTATTCCTCACACCTACACTTGACAAACCCGCATTTGAACATCCTTGAAAATATCGTTCTTCTTCCTTGTTTTTGGTGAGCTCACAAGCTCACAACTCATTATCCTCAGAGAATAGATGAAATAAATGTAACTGTTCGATATGGAATAATAGGCAGAATTAGGAAGCTAATTTTGAAATCCTTTTTTCTATTAGGTATTTTGTGTCACGCCGAACGACCAGAGATAATGTACGAATAATAGGCAGAATTAGGAAGCTAATTTTGAAATCCTTTTTTCTATGGATAGCAAACTTAAACGGATGTACTATTAGGTATTTTGTATCACGCCGAACGACCAGAGATAATGTACCTGCCTATTCCATTGTTCGTCCGACCTATCAGCTACAAAGAGCCATTACTAACGGCATTTTCCTTCTAGTGTAATTTCCTTTTGCAGAAAGACATGAGACAACCCTGTATTGTGCAGTTTTGTATGCAGAAATTGCATTTTAATTAAAAACACCCATTCCTGCCTCCAGGTGCAAATACATATGTTTTAATATTAACATAGACTCTAAGATACTAGGCGTACACCTAGGCTGTGGAAAATAGTTCCAGGGACTGAATTCGAACGGGTAAATGTCCTCGCAGAAGGACCTTGGATGTGAAGAGGCTAACAATTTAGTGGAGACGCCAAAACTCCAATTTTCTTTTGATAAAGATACTAGGCGTACACCTAGGCTGTGGAAAATAGTTCCAGGGACTGAATTCGAACGGGTAAATGGCCTCGCAGAAGGACCTTGGATCTTGGATGTGAAGAGGCTAACAATTTGGTGGAGACGCCAAAACTCCAATTTTCTTTTGATACCCGGTGTGTTTGCTTAGTCGTTATAACTCTTCGGTTTTAAAGCAGTTATTTAGTTCAAAACAATTAAGCTGTCAGTAGTTTAGTTTATCACTATGACTTCTCCCTTTCAATGCTCCCCATGGTAAAACTTGCATTGGGAAGCCTCTATTTTTTCATGGTCTTCAAATAACATGTCTCCTTCCTTCCTGAGTAGGATAGTTCGTATAATTTCGCTATCTTCCAGTTTGCATTTAAATTGAATAAAATCTTTACTTAATAGACTTATTTATTTAATGAAACAAAGAATCGGAAGACTATTTTTGTCAGATTCAGGATCTTTAAATACAAAAGTCCCCTTAGCACTCGGCCCTGGACCATCCTTGACGTTTAAAGTATCCACCTACCAACTACCCTGTCGAAATAAGCACATGGGTATCATTTACCAGCATGTTAGAAATTGTAGAAGAATACGTAATCTTGACATTGTCTACCTATTTCAATAATGACTTAATAACAAACAGAAAAAAACAGCCATTATTTATTCCATTTAAGCTGAATTTATTTTTTGGTCCTAATCGTGGCACCATGGTACCAAACACAGCGGGTGACGTCATCAACATCCAACACTACTGTTGTTTGAGATGTAAATTATACCTCTATGGTTGGCTAAGTATTTGTTTATTTTTCGACGAACAAATTGTTCTGGTTCAAATTGAATCATTAGTATGTAATATATTAGCATATCAAGTATCCTGCCACAAATGTCTTGCTAATTTCCATTCGTTTTTTTCTCCAAGAGCAACTACTTGGCTGATATTTATGACTGGTCTAATCTAAAGTCCCATCTCTTCGTACTAAACAGATAACAACTATATTCAATAAACCGTTTTCTTGTTCCTTGCAGATACCTAGTAGATTGTTTTCGAGGCTGATTGATCGCTCTCAGGTGCAAAAGACTCTGTGTTACCCCCCCGCGGGTTTGGGGGAAGAGCTTTTTGCAACAAGACTTCAGGACAGAACATCTCATGCTGACCAAGTAGCTTGTAGCTTCTAGGGAGAGGAACATATTGTGATCCTTACTGCAGCATGTCTCAACTAGGGATGCACTATAAGAGGAAGAAATCCAGGCTATCGTCTTTACGGAATCAGGCTGGATTCATATAAGTTTAACCCGACTTTTAGAGCTGTTTGCCCCTACACCTAAGCCTCGGAGTGGGCTTTTTGTGTACGGAATCTGGGCTATCTTGAAAAGGTTTTTGTTTGAAAACTGATTACCAGTACCCAATAAATTCACAATATGGTAGGTTGGATCCTACAGAGTTGAGCCGCGTGGAGCTGTCGAGCCGCGTAATGTTCATCTAATGGAGTTATATCCTCACAACAATGTAGTGATTGCTACCAATCTTGACAGTATGTAATTTATTAGCATATCAAGTATCCTGCCACAAATGTCTTGCTAATTTCCATTCGTTTTTTTCTCCAAGAGCAACTACTTGGGGATATTGTTTGGCATTACGATTATTGTGTTGGACTCGATTCGCAAAAGATGTGGGAGTGCAAAGGTATGTCCAAAACGAGTTCTCTTGATCTTTAAGAGTTATGCAAAAGTTAATTTATGATTTCGCCGTACAATGTTTCTAATAATACGAGTTGACATAAGTTTCGTATACAGAACCTATTAAACTAATAGCTTTAATCCTTTTGATTCCGACAAGACACTGGCACTGGTTGAAATCGGTACAAACACCTTCAATGGAGTTGCTTGAGATTGCATCACATTATGGTAGATTAGATAATAATCATGCAAGTATGGAACGATATTTTTCATGTGAATACAAAGAAACACAATTTTAATTTTGTGACGTCTAATAGATCTACTTAAACTTGGAGTAGTAAGTAGTATCATAGTTATAGTATGCAAGTATCTAATAAAAGGAGACACATTTATTTGGACCTTGTGCAGACACAAAAGGTACATTTTTAAATACCTACATACTTAGATAGGTAATAATCATAATATGTGTAAATCTTTGCCTCAGCTGATGTTTCACAGCATTATGACATGTTTACACATTATGGTAGATTAGATAATAATCATGCAAGTATGGAACGACATTTTTCATGTGAATACAAAGAAACACAATTTTAATTTTGTGATTGTGACGTGTAATAGTTCTACTTAAACTTGGAATAGTAAGTAGTATCATAGTTATATTTAGTATGCAAGTATCTAATAAAAGGAGACACATTTATTTGGACCTTATGCAGACACAAAATGTACATTTTTAAATACATACTTAGATAGGTAATAATCATAATATGTGTAAATCTTTGCCTCAGCTGATGTTTCACAGCATTATGACATGTTTAACATGTTTTTGAGGAGTTGAAGGGGTTAACATACTCGTGGTTAATAAAACTGTCCTCGAGAAGCATTGAGTCGTCATAACTCTTATCAAATGACCTCAACCATCAAAAGTTGTCAGTCAAAAGCGAAATAAATTAGTCTGCAACTCTCACGCAGTTTTCTAGAATATTTATTTAAAACTGCTTGTTCAATGGGTTTTCTAATTAGCTCGGTCTGAGAGCCAAGGGTAAAAAAATGACTCAGTGCTGAGTTGATTTTTCTAACAAGTCCTCTTGATTATTTTCTATAATGGCTCAATAGAGCAGCCCACTGGAACGGTATTAAAACAAATTTGTCGAAGAATTTGTGAGAAAGAACGAAAAAATCAAGACATTCACTTAATTAATTAATGAGATTTACAAGAAACGAGCTTTTACTTAGAGAGGTTCTAAGATACCTAAGTTCCAAGATACTTCACTTTACAGTCTACGCAACCTGTGTCGTCGAGCCGCGTAATGTTCACCTAATGGAGTTATATCCTCACAACAATGTAGTGATTGCTACCAATCTTGATGTTCTATACCAGATCCCTAAACCTATTATTATCCCTAGAGCATGAAGGAAAAGAGATGTCTTAATTTGAATAGTATTCTCACCGCACGCCTCATCTTTATAATTTTATAATGCCTCAATGCCCATTTCTTCAAAAAATAGAAATGATAAAAGAATTTGGATGTTTCTTTTAACAAGATTAAGAGGGGCTGACTGACTAATCTAAAAATCTTTTTCTTCTAAAGCCGAGAGGTGAGATTTTTTTCAAGTCCATTCTTTTGTGGGTTTTGTGTTCTCATGTTTTGTTCAATTTGTTTTGGATCCTCTCACCCCCTTTTATTTTATGGATTCTTGTAACGATGTGTTAACATAGTAAATCTTCCTATACAACTCCATGTACAATAGGAAAGGATAGACTGTTTCTGTCCATAGGAACTAGGAGTGTTAACATAGTAAATCTTCCTATACAACTCCATGTACAATAGGAAAGGATAGATTGTTTCTGTCCATAGGAACTAGGACCGTATGCGTATGCCGTATGTAAATAGGCTTCAAGAGTATGCACGCGTGTGTACCAGAAACATATCTTACTATCTTACGTACGGTATTTTCTACGTATAGAATGCACACAAATGTATTCATAGCTCTCTTTTGAACACCTCTACAATAAAACGTGAACTTTCCCCTTTGAAATTTTGAACATCAAGGACCGTATGCCGTATGTAAATAGGCTTCAAGAGTATGCACGCGTGTGTACCAGAAACATATCTTACTATCTTACATACGGTATTTTCTACGTATAGAATGCACACAAATGTATTCATAGCTCTCTTTTGAACACCTCTACAATACAACGTGAACTTTCCCCTTTGAAATTTTGAACATCCGATGTTGAGATACATGTAGGACTTTTAACTTGCTAGATTTCTGACTTGTAGGACATTCATCATGAGGATCATAACAACTCTTGCAGTTTCCAGCAAGTCGCATCAATCTTCTGCTTGTAAAACTGAGCACAAATCTTGAAAATCTATGCACCAGAAGAGAGTCGGATGAGAGAGAGGTAGACACATTTATCACAGAAAAATGAAGAAGAAGCTCCAAGATGTTCTATTTCATATGTTAGGACTTCTCTTGCTCTTTAAAAATTCCATCACGGAGGGACTGAGAATAAGGTATGTAATTATGTATCTAACTAGGTATCTAAATCGGAAGGTTGGCATAATACCTACACCCAATGTTTTTCCTAGTTTACTCACTTTATAATGTGAAGTTCACCCCCCTATCTCATCGACCCAATGTTTTTCCTAGTTTACTCACTTTATAATGTGAAGTTCACCCCCCTATCTCATCGAAAGATTTCAAAAAAGCTCTTTCTAAGTAAGCAACAAAGCTCCACGTAAGAAAATACCTACATACATAAATAGATAACCATTGATTTTGTCAGGTGTGAATTAAGAATGAGGCAGAACTTACTTATTAAAGAAAGCGACTATTACTTGCCTACTTGTCTTGTTAATCGAAGACGGTACCAAACAACTTACAAGACAATTAAATTACCTCCGTTACTCCAATGCATAATTCACTAATTTCCTCACTGTCTTGTGTCATAAGTAGCTGCAATTGTGAAGCTACAAACATAGATGTCAAACAGAAGGCATACCTAATACTTGCTTCCATAGCAGGATGATAGACAGAAGCTACACGAGTATCCTATTAACCAGGGCCGTACACAGGGGGGTACATCCGATCCCATTTTCACGGGCCCAGATCTCTCAAGGGGGGCCGAAACGAAAAGTTCCTGATTTAGCGAAAACTGGATACTTCCTGGTTTAGCTAAAAAGTAGTATTCTTGTTTGTGAAAATTAATTGCATTTTCCTTTCGAAAACGGAAACGATTCCGATGGTGCTCCATCTTGGATTTCCTTGGTTGCAGGCGCTAGCATACTAAAAGAGTTAGCTTAATTCCGTACACAAAAAGGCTGCTCCTGAGACGTAGGTGTAGGGCATTGTAGGAGCGAAGAGCCCTAAAGGTTGGGTTAAACTTATACGAATCTGTGCTAAAATAGGAGAAATGAGCTTTTCAGAAGAGGGAAAATTTCGAAAGAAAAAGACGACCATTGTCGCAAGGAGGACCTCATTCTTGGAGTTGGCCCCAGGGCCGATATAGGCTCCGAACGCCCCTGCTGTTAACTATTGGTAGAACGGTAGAAATGATGCTTATTAGGTAGGACTCTTTATTACGATGCTTATTATGAGTTACCAGATTTTTTCATTTTTCCACGCTCAGGAATACCTTAACCCAAAGGTTTAAATAGGGGATATTTGAGTTGAAATTACATCAATTTAGACTAGTAGAAAACCCCAAATCATTATTTTATTGCCATACTTAATTGAACACTACGCAAACGAGTTACAGGTTACACGGTCACAGTTACAGATGAAAGTAAATCATAACTAGGATCAAAATTTGGTCATGGGGTCCAACATCTTTTCGTGAATGCATTGATCTGCAGATTTCCTGCGGGCTAGTATGATTACCTTGTTCCTGAGACTGTCTGGTATATGAAATAAGGGAAGTCTGAAAATCTATTTATTTTTCGACCTTATATAGACTTTCAATCTCCTTAAAGATTTTATTCGAATCTCTCAAATTGGTCAAAGTTTTTTAGGAGGTGTCTCCTCTAGCTCAAGACTGCTCCTTGTAAATTCAATTGGGCTGAAATTTGGCATATTAAAATTTGATGTGTAAAATCCTCCCCGAAATTTTCAAATCCTGAACATCATTTGAGAACATTGCTTTTGAATCTTTGGCCCATTTATAGGCATCCATTACTGCGTTATCTGGGTAACTCCCTCAATAATTACCTACTTGAATGTTCAGTTCACCCCTTCACTCATTCCTCAGGTCAGACATTCGTGGGTAATTGGGGAACTCGACTTCAGGGACATTGAAGACCAAAGTGGCTAAAGGTAGTGAAAAGGTTTCCGTTGTGCTATAGTGGGAGGATACCTTAATTATAAAGAAAGAATACTATCTTTTTTGATTAACTGTGTTACAAGGCACTAGAGAGCAAAGATGCTGAAGTTGTAGAGGCATTCACATTTCTTATGTTTGTGTACAATCTGTCTGGAATTTCCAAAGTTAGACTTGTAGATAAAATTGTTGTCAGTTTGGTCGATACTATAGGTTCGACGTAGGTTTAGTAGTCTTCGCAGATGTGATGGTCATAATGTGGAACTTCTCTGCCGACAGGGTCTCCAACTTGCAGATGATTTATTTAACACTTTACAAATAGGCTCTTTTTTTCTTTCTCTCTTTTAAATAAGGATAAAAATATTATCATTGTTACATTCTTTGAGATAGGATGCTTTGGCAGTAGGTATATATAGTATTCAGCTTGCAAAAGGACTTACTGACAGTACCTAATTACTGACTAGTACGAGTAAAACTGTTAACATCACCTTTTTTCTTGAATATCTGAAATACATAGTACACATTTCAATTGATGAATGAAGACCTAATGCAAACACTAATGACAATAATGAATAATGACATTAATGACCCATGAATCAGTTCTGATAACTAATTCAAAAACTCCAGAATTGTATTTGAAGTTTTCGCCTACACCCTGGTTGGTATTGACTAACATTAGAATTGACTAAATGTGACCATATATTCTAATCTAGCTTTAATTCAAAAACTCCAGAATTGTATTTGAAGTTTTCGCCTACACCCTGGTTGGTATTGACTAACATTAGAATTGACTAAATGTGACCGTATATTCTAATCTAGCTGTACGATCAATCTAACCATTCCGTATCTACCTACTCCGAAAATTTCCAGTCGTATCAAATCAATCGCCTCTGTCGAGGACGGTTTTGCTATATATACGGCACTTTACCATCTTGTGCCCTTGTGGAAAAGTCTCAATATTTATGCTGATTTTCTACGTGTTTTATCTCAACCATTATAACTTCCAAGTAACCAATCCCTATAAAAAGATTATAAACCTGTGGCGACAATCTGTCTGGAATTTCCAAAGTTAGACTTGTAGATAAAATTGTTGTCAGTTTGGTCGATACTATAGGTTCGACGTAGGTTTAGTATTTCAAAATACTCGGAATGAAAGCTGTTATTAAAAATAAAATTCATATCAAACACGACACGTTAATACAATTGCTACAGTCTACTGTCTTTCCAAATTAAAGTTCAGTTCCAATAGGTAAAACACAACCAATAGGTATTAATAGAGTCCACCTGGTGTGATTTATGGCTGCACATTAGAAAAAGCAATTAGAAACCTTGGGGAAGTATACCATCACCAATCACACGTACTCAACATAAGATCATAATGCTACAACAAGTGCATTATACACTCTTTGGTATTTCACGACGTAGGTGTTAGCTATTGTATACGACCGAGATATAAATCTTCCTATTCCACCACTAGGAATAAATGTGTTTCATAGAGATCCCGGATTGGTCCTACTTGGGGGCTCTTGGGTCATCAAGTCCCGTCATGTTACCACAAATAAAGTAAATTGGTCACACACTACGAGAATACAAATCTGACTTTTAATTTTACTTTCTTTAATTAACACATCAAGGTAAATCATGAAATTATTCTAAAGCTTTGGAAGTAAAGATTCATTTGAGCGCCTTTAATGGTATCACCTTAGTGAAAGAAAATCTACATAGTATCTAGAATGAGACTGTAATATTCGTGTTCAATCATATTTCTATCCTATTGACAGGATCTGCTTCAGATGTACTATATTTTATCTGCGACTACTTTCTATTTTTACCTCTCTATATTTTGCATAATCTCTGCCCATCATCTGTACTGTCTTCTCCTCGGGTCTCCTAATCCTCCAACATTAGAAAATCTACATAGTATCTAGAATGAGACTGTAATATTCGTGTTCAATCATATTTCTATCCTATTGACAGGATCTACCTCAGATGTACTATATTTTATCTGCGACTACTTTCTATTTTTACCTCTCTATATTTTGCATAATCTCTGCCCATCATCTACTGTCTTCTCCTCGGGTCTCCTAATCCTCCAACATTTTTGTTGTTGTTGTTGTTGTTGTTGTTGTGTTAGCATGTTTCATCAACTTCATGTGCCGTTTTCAAGTCAAGGAAGCGCGCTGCCTCCATTGGATGTCCGAAGTGTAAATACCGGACCACATGACGTGAATTATTTGAGGGTAATATTTCTTCTAGGTACCTACTTGCCGAAATATCAAAAGGCGGGAATTCAGCTCTACTAACGACGATGTGCTATTTAAATATTTTATGTGATGTCTAGTAACTACATACCTATCATTACAAGGTTTACATGACAGGAAGTCAAATAGCTAGGTTATACCGTACCCAAATTATAATGTTTGTGATGTGCTCTATGATCTATGAGTTCATTGAAAGCTTTGTCCGATTTGAGGAAAAAGTGAATAATTATACCTACCTACTGAATCACCAATAATGCTTTTATTGGTACTACAATCCATAAGGGATGTAATACAAAGGTATACCTACCTATATTTTGCCACTGACTGGAACACAAGTACCTATCAAGTGTTCAACAAACTAAAATTTGAAGTCAAGTGCTCAAGTTAATAATGATTACCTTTACCCTAGATCCCTACTATGGCCCTTATTCATCTACAAATTGGAACAAAATACTTCAGATACCCATACTTAGGTATACCCTTTACCCAACATCCCAACTCTCTATTGCTATTCAATCAGAAAAACGTAGAAAAATAATGAGATCACCGAGGATCCTATCAAGTGTTCAACAAACTAAAATTTGAAGTCAAGTGCTCAAGTTAATAATGATCACCTTTACCCTAGATCCCTACTATGGCCCTTATTCATCTACAAATTGGAACAAAATACCTACTTCAGATACCCATACTTAGGTATACCCTTTACCCAACATCCCAACTCTCTATTCTCTATTCAATCAGAAAAACGTAAAAAAATAATGAGATCACCGAGGATGTTTATATTGGGAGAAAATAGAGGAACAAACAAACAATCAAACACACAGAACGAAAACACAAGTACCCATTGGTACTTATTTGGAATGATTTGGTTCACTCAATATAGTCTCAATACATCAGATATCGAGTAACAGTACAATGCTTACTCAATACTTACTGATAATTGTATCCAATGAAGGTTTAAAGATAAATGCCTGATGGGGATGTTCTTATGACTAAATGAAAAACGATCTCTAAACTAACAAAAAATCGTTACAACCTATAGTATCTGTACAGCTTATCTCTTCTCAAATGCGCCGAAGTCTTGAGGTTCTGGCACCTTGATCTTTGAATCAACAAGTTTGCAAACTAGACCATAGTGTTAACCAAACCACTAAGCCCACTAAGGAATATAGGGTGATTATGATTAACACTCTGAAAGAAATTGATAAAGAGAAAGAATCTGATAAAGAAGTTGTTTCTTTTCAATAGGTACGGCGAGAGAGCAGACTAAGGAATATAGGGTGATTATGATTAACACTCTGAAAGAAATTGATAAAGAGAAAGAATCTGATAAAGAAGTTGTTTCTTTTCAATACGGCGAGAGAGCAATTCTGAGGTCTAGGAACAAACAGAGAACACAGAAACTAATTACTCCGGGATTGAAAATGTATAAGTTTTTGGTGCCCCGCGGCACATCACGAATTTCACAGTGAAATATTTCTTATAAGCATCAACTATCACTGAGGATAATGTCTTCATTGGAGATTGGAGGAGTATGGTTTAACCCGCGCGCGGTCATGCCAAGAATCTATTCGAGTATCGAGCTATCTACCTTGACACAGAGTAACTATGCATCAACTATCACTGAGGATAATGTCTTCATTGGAGATTGGAGGAGTATGGTTTAACCCGCGCGCGGTCGTGCCAAGAATCTATTCGATTATCGAGCTATCTACCTTGACACAGAGTAACTATGTCTAAACCATCAACTATCACTGAGGATAATGTCTTCATTGGAGATTGGAGGAGTATGGTTTAACCCGCGCGCGGTCGTGCCAAGAATCTATTCGAGTATCGAGCTATCTAGCTTGACACAGAAACACGTACCAGATCACACGAAGATCGATCTTATCTCCAGTTGAACAGGATGGATATCAAACTTTCCAACACTGGTAGGTACACTTAAATAGTGTTATAAGGTAACTATGTACGGTGAGACTGTGAGATGGGGTGCGATGAAAGTAGTATTGATGACAGATACTTTTGATCCCATTAGGAAAAAGAAAATCAAGCAGATACCTATAGGGAACAGTTAGGTATCTATGTGTTAGGTAAGTGAATATCTATTAAGTCCCTCTCTAAACTAAATTTCAACCTCATCGGATTCTGTTTCATGAAGTAGGTACGCGATCTTATCTCCAGTTGAACGGGATGGATATCAAACTTTCCAACACTAGTAGGTACACTTAAATTGTGTTATAAGGTAACTATGTACTGTGAGACTATGCGATGGGGTGCGATGAAAGTAGTATTGATGACAGATACTTTTGTACCCATTAGGAAAAAGAAAATCAAGCAGATATAGGAAACAGGTAGGTATTTATGTGTTAGGTAAGTAAATATCTATTAAGTCCCTCTCTAAACTAAATTTCAACTTCATCGGATTCTGTTTCATGAAGTAGGTACAAGACGCAAAACTTGAATCACCAAAGGGTTCAAGTTTTTGCACGGTGGAAGCATACACGAGTGGTTTTATTTTTGTTCGAAGATATATTGAAACACAATATGTTGATCAAGATCGTACATCCGATCTAATAATAAGCATAAAGCTAAAGGTTGAAAAGGTGAGAGAAATACGTGATTGAAACACCCAACAACTGTTGGACCCCATGCACATCAGACAACTTCAGTCTTGATTGAAAAGGAAGTGCATGTGTTGCGTTAATTTTGTCTGATTCTGAAATAAAGTAATAAATTATGATGAAGTAAGAGATCGTACATCCGATCTAATAATAAGCATAAAGCTAAAGGTTGAAAAGGTGAGAGAAATACGTGATTGAAACACCCAACAACTGTTGAACCCCATGCACATCAGACAACTTCAGTCTTGATTGAAAAGGAAGTGCATGTGTTGCGCTAATTTTGTCTGATTCTGAAATAAAGTAATAAATTATGATGAAGTAAGGTATCAAACTGGGGCTGGGTATGTTAAACAACTTATCAGACTCCCGCCCGCAGGACCTTCTTGTTGATTTGCTTCATAGACCAACTTATGCTAAAGGTCTTTTCGGTGAATGTTCCAATCCGTTTGAAAGTTTGCAACTTTACCTTTCGGAATTGAACGAACTTTCCCATTTCTACCAAATACGGATAACTAAATGAACCTCAGTTGTTATATCTAAATGAGCCTCAATAGAAAATACAAATCCCAACTGTGCTAAACTTTTCAAACTTCCTGTCAATCAATCTGTATACCTCATGATGATGAGTAACATGCTTTCTAAATGTACTTGATGTCGGCGGTACATCTCAAGAAGTCACCAGGAAACATCACATGGGTCGAATTTTTCTTCGCCAAACGTGCCTGAACTCAGAATTCTCAGTCCAACTCACAAGATCAAGAAGAGTATCCCAAGCATCCAATCACAATGACCGCGAGGCAATCAAATATTTTGATAACGCCTCATTCATATAGAAACGTATTAATTACAGTGAGATCTCTTGTTAACCCTTGACTGGTGCTCAGGGACATCAGGGAGTGTGTAGAGCACTTAAAGCCATTTGCTTCATAGACCAACTTATGCTAAAGGTCTTTTCGGTGAATGTTCCAATCCGTTTGAAAGTTTGCAACTTTACCTTTCGGAATTGAACAAACTTTCCCATTTCTACCAAATACGGATAACTAAATGAGCCTCAATAGAAAATACAAATCCCAACTGTGCTAAACTTTTTAAACTTCCTGTCAATCAATGTGTATGCCTCATGATGATGAGTAACATGCTTTCTAAATGTACTTGATGTCGGCGGTACATACGCCTCATTCATATAGAAACGTATTAATTACAGTGAGATCTCTTGTTAACCCTTGACTGGTGCTCAGGGACATCAGGGAGTGTGTAGAACACTTAAAGCCATTTGAGTTCGCTGCGTACCTAGTTCTGGACATCGTTAATGAAATTTTTCGATAATGTTGGTAGATAGGTACTTCACCGCATACCTAACTAAATATAAGCCTAATGACATCAATCATCAATGAGCTTTAAGTCATTTATAAAGTTGTTCCGGTGATGGGTGGAATCTAGGTAGGTAGATACTATACAAAGTACCAACGTATACATAACAAAAATTGTCTTTCGACTCTTTCGGGACAAGTATTTAGGTATCTACTGTAACTTCACCGCATACCTAACTAAATATAAGCCTAATGACATCAATCATCAATGAGCTTTAAGTCATTTATAAAGTTGTTCCGGTGATGGATGGAATCTAGGTAGGTACTATACAAAGTACCTACGTATACATAACAAAAATTGTCTTTCGACTCTTTCGGGACAAGTATTTAGGTATCTACTGTTAGTGGCATGAACCCAAAGATAGCTCTCCTTGCTCACATGGTGCTTTCATACTGGGTTTCCAACAAGCTCCATGGTACCAACCTATCAACCTGTAATATTTATTGAGGAAAACGGCTATACTTTTCGCGTAACATGACAGAGGATGAGAATGAAGAGCCGTTGAAGGCTCTGATTGGCGAGCTTCAAAACCAGAGGCTTGGCGAAAGCACGTTGAATGCACGAATTGCCCAGGTGGTCATCCATCTTTACAATCAAAGGCTGGATGAGGTTAACGTGGAGAGGAGGATAGGTTGTCTCACCCGAATGGAGGATAAACCTTAAGTCCTGAACCCAGGACCTTTTGTATGGCAAGCAAGCACTGGACGCATGACAACCGTAATTCGTGTTCCTACTGTCCAGATAGAAAGTTCTTGTATTCCCTTAGGTGGCGGATACACCATAATGATACGTTAAATTATGATCTTATCCTCAAGAAAAAAATATTGATAAGGAGAAATTTATGTTTATCATAATTATTATATTGAAGTATTATCATATCATGAGCTTTTTTAAATACATTTATCTTGGACCCCAGGGTCGTGTTTTGGGCATGCAAGTACAATGTTTACTTTGAAATGAGGGTCCTTGTTAGCAAAATAGCACAAGGAGGCTGAGCTACTGAGGTAATTTGTCAGAGAATACGGAAGTTTCAAACCTTTATACCAGTATCAAGATAATCCCCAGGGTTTGAAACTTTTGCCAATATCAAGAAGTCACCAGGAAACATCACATGGGTCGAATTTTTCTTCGCCAAACGTGCCTGAACTCAGAATTCTCAGTCCAACTCACAAGATCAAGAAGAGTATCCCAAGCATCCAATCACAATGACCGCGAGGCAATCAAATATTTTGATAACGCCTCATTCATATAGAAACGTATTAATTACAGTGAGATCTCTTGTTAACCCTTGACTGGT
>NW_007378438.1:0-5638 GCF_000475195.1 Diaphorina citri | reverse complement strand
TATATAGACTTTCAATCTCCTTAAAGATTTTATTCGAATCTCTCAAATTGGTCAAAGTTTTTTAGGAGGTGTCTCCTCTAGCTCAAGACTGCTCCTTGTAAATTCAATTGGGCTGAAATTTGGCATATTAAAATTTGATGTGTAAAATCCTCCCCGAAATTTTCAAATCCTGAACATCATTTGAGAACATTGCTTTTGAATCTTTGGCCCATTTATAGGCATCCATTACTGCGTTATCTGGGTAACTCCCTCAATAATTACCTACTTGAATGTTCAGTTCACCCCTTCACTCATTCCTCAGGTCAGACATTCGTGGGTAATTGGGGAACTCGACTTCAGGGACATTGAAGACCAAAGTGGCTAAAGGTAGTGAAAAGGTTTCCGTTGTGCTATAGTGGGAGGATACCTTAATTATAAAGAAAGAATACTATCTTTTTTGATTAACTGTGTTACAAGGCACTAGAGAGCAAAGATGCTGAAGTTGTAGAGGCATTCACATTTCTTATGTTTGTGTACAATCTGTCTGGAATTTCCAAAGTTAGACTTGTAGATAAAATTGTTGTCAGTTTGGTCGATACTATAGGTTCGACGTAGGTTTAGTAGGTATTTCAAAATACTCGGAATGAAAGCTGTTATTAAAAATAAAATTCATATCAAACACGACACGTTAATACAATTGCTACAGTCTACTGTCTTTCCAAATTAAAGTTCAGTTCCAATAGGTAAAACACAACCAATAGGTATTAATAGAGTCCACCTGGTGTGATTTATGGCTGCACATTAGAAAAAGCAATTAGAAACCTTTGGGAAGTATACCATCACCAATCACACGTACTCAACATAAGATCATAATGCTACAACAAGTGCATTATACACTCTTTGGTATTTCACGACGTAGGTGTTAGCTATTGTATACGACCGAGATATAAATCTTCCTATTCCACCACTAGGAATAAATGTGTTTCATAGAGATCCCGGATTGGTCCTACTTGGGGGCTCTTGGGTCATCAAGTCATCTTCAATAGAAAAATAATTGACCTGTCTAGAGCGTTTGGTGGCTCAGTTGGGGTCTGAATGAATCACCGGGAGGTATTGCCCTATCTTCGTGTTCAGCCTCCAAGTTCAGCCTCCAAGTCCAGCCTGATGTACGATACGTTAAACCAATAATGTCCACGTAGGACTATAGACTATAGTGTATAGTAAAAAAATAATGGGTGATTCAATCAGCACTGCTTTACATTGCTGAGTCACTTTAACCAGCTCATTCAAACATCATCAAGTCATCTTCAATAGAAAAATAATTGACCTGTCTAGAGCGTTTGGTGGCTCAGTTGGGGTCTGAATGAATCACCGGGAGGTACTGCCCTATCTTCAGTGTTCAGTCCTGATGTACGATACGTTAAACCAATAATGTGCACGTAGGACTATACACTACATATAGTGTATAGTAAAAATTTAATGGGTGATTCAATCAGCAATCGGCACTGCTTTACATTGCTAAGTCACTACCAGCACATACAAACAGTCGAGCTGATGAGATCGAAAAAGGTCGAAACGGTCTTCTACAGTTGATTTCTTCTTGATCTTTGGTTCAATACAGGATCAACTAGTTTTTTCTCAATACAACATGAACACCTGACACTTTCAGACACATTTCTTCATTCCTTGAGTTTTCATGAGTTCTGGATATACGATTAGGTCCCTTGTAATATAGGCTGTTAGAAGTTGATGTGCCACATCTAGAGTTTTTTCACAGTTCCCTTATAACTTATAATTATACCGCTAAAGTTACCCGGTATTTCGTTACTTGGATATCAGCAGATTTTGAAATTACTTGAGTGATATGTCATGAATAAAATATGAGGAAAGATGATCTTCATTCCTTGAGTTTTCATGAGTTCTGGATATACGATTATGTCCCTTGTGATATAGGCTGTTAGAAGTTGATGTGCTACATCTAGAGTTTTTTCACAGTTCCCTTATAAGCTTATAACTTATAATTATACCGCTAAAGTTACGCGGTATTTCGTTACTTGGATGTCAGCAGATTTTGCTTTCGAAAAGCTCACAGATGACAGAAACTTCTGTCAAATCAAAATAGGCATTTCAGAAATTGGCGGCTTACTTCAAAAGTCAAATTTCCAGTAACCTTAGCGTAATCTTTCCCAGTGCGCACATCAGTAAAACATTGAGACTAATAGCATGCCGCAGTGTGTGAAGCTGAAGGACCACTTGGAAATGTCAATCTTTCCTCTAACTTCCATGCAAAGGATTTTTGATGGGTAACCTATTTAGACACCTTAATTAAATAAAGAAGTCAGCTATTTAGTAAACATCCCTATAATTTTTTTGACGTTCACGTACCTAAAGTTTGTGATAGCTTCTTAGCTGGGATTACAAATCAAAACAGGCATTTCAGAAATTGGCGGCTTACTTCAAAAGTCAAATTTCCAGTAATCTTAGCGTAATCTTTCCCAGCAAGCACGTCAGTATAAAACATTGAGACTAATATCATGCCGCAGTGTGTGAAGGACCACTTGGTACCACAACCACAGAGGCTGCCAATATATCAGTGCGAAATAAAACAAAAACATCGGATAAAACCTCCCATCTTCCTGAATTCAAAAACACTGGGTAAGATACAGCATAATGATACGTTAAATTATGATCTTATCCTCAAGAAAAAAATATTGATAAGGAGAAATTTATGTTTATCATAATTATTATATTGAAGTATTATCATATCATGAGCTTTTTTAAATACATTTATCTTGGACCCCAGGGTCGTGTTTTGGGCATGCAAGTACAATGTTTACTTTGAAATGAGGGTCCTTGTTAGCAAAATAGCACAAGGAGGCTGAGCTACTGAGGTAATTTCTAATTTGTCAGAGAATACGGAAGTTTCAAACCTTTATACCAGTATCAAGATAATCCCCAAGGTTTGAAACCTTTGCCAATATCAAGAAGTGTTTTGGGCATGCAAGTACAATGTTTACTTTGAAATGAGAGTCATTGTTAGCAAAATAGCACAAGGAGGCTGAGCTACTGAGGTAATTTGTCAGAGAATACGGAAGTTTCAAACCTTTATACCAGTATCAAGATAATCCCCAGGGTTTGAAACCTTTGCCAATATCAAGAAGTCGAGGCTGAGCTACTGAGGTAATTTGTCAGAGAATACGGAAGTTTCAAACCTTTATACCAGTATCAAGATAATCCCCAGGGTTTGAAACTTTTGCCAATATCAAGAAGTCACCAGGAAACATCACATGGGTCGAATTTTTCTTCGCCAAACGTGCCTGAACTCGGAATTCTCAGTCCAACTTACAAGATCAAGAAGAGTATCCCAAGCATCCAATCACAATGACCGCGAGGCAATCAAATATTTTGATAACGCCTCATTCATATAGAAACGTATTAATTACAGTGAGATCTCTTGTTAACCCTTGACTGGTACTCAGGGACATCAGGGAGTGTGTAGAACACTTAAAGCCATTCAGTGGCATGAACCCAAAGATAGCTCTCCTTGCTCACATGGTGCTTTCATACTGGGTTTCCAACAAGCTCCATGGTACCAACCTATCAAACTGTAATATTTATTGAGGAAAACAGCTATACTTTTCGCGTAACATGACAGAGGATGAGAATGAAGAGCCGTTGAAGGCTCTGATTGGCGAGCTTCAACCTTCAAAACCAGAGGCTTGGCGAAAACACGTTGAATGCACGAATTGCCCAGGTGGTCATCCATCATTACAATCAAAGGCTGGATGAGGTTAATGTGGAGAGGAGGATAACTTGTCTCACCCGAATGGAGTCCTGAACCCGGACCTTCTGTATGGCAAGCAAGGGCGTTACCACTGGACGCGTGACAACCGTGATGCGTGTTCCTACTGTCCGGATAGAAAGTTCTTGTATTCCCTTAGGTGGCAAAATTTCATGTTGTGTCTAGTATTCCACACTGTATTCTAAAGTTTGGGATAGCTTCTTAGCTGGGATTGTTGTGAAAAAGAAACACGAAATCATGACTTCAGCCGTTCCAACTATGAGCTTTTTTTTCTACAATAATAAACTACGCCACCGGGCACTTGTTTAGAGTGGCATGAACCCAAAGATAGCTCTCCTTGCTCACATGGTGCTTTCATACTGGGTTTCCAACAAGCTCCATGTTACCAAACACCAATATGTAAATCCTGTTATATCCATTGAGGAGAATAGATATACTTTTCGCGTAACATGACAAAGGATGAGAATGAAGAGCCGTTGAAGGCTCTGATTGGCGAGCTTCAACCTTCAAAACCAGAGGCTTGGCGAAAGCACGTTGAATGCACGAATTGCCCAGGTGGTGATCCAGCTTTACAATCAAAGGCTGGATGAGGTTAACGTGGAGAGGAGGATAGTTTGTCTCACCCGAATGGAGGGTAAACCTTAAGTCCTGAACCCGGGACCTTCTGTATGGCAAGCAAGCACTGGACGCATGACAACCGTAATTCGTGTTCCTACTGTCCAGATAGAAAGTTCTTGTATTCACTTAGGTGGCAAAATTTCATGTTGTGTCTAGTATTCCACACTGTATTCCACATACGCCCTGGTATTTTATGTACCTAATAAATATACCATTTCATTTCTTTTCCATTTCCATAGAATTTCGATATTAAAAACAAGCCAAGGTACAATTGGTAACAGCTTTTACCGTAGCACCTAATACATCGTTTAGAATTGTAAACAGCTCACCGACACCGCGGGTCGGGTTTGCATCTTGCCATTCTTGGTGTTGTCTAATCTCATGGAAGTTATCATTGCACCGTGTGCTTTAGTCCGGGCAAACATGCAACTTTTGTGGTGAGAATGGGATACTGTGGACGTTGCGGTCTAGTGAGACAAATTAACTATGCGTCTGCGTTAGATTTGAGTAAACAGTTATAATACCCTTCATAGAAGATCAGCATGGATTTTTAGGAAAAATTCACTTTTGTTCTTTCCCGCTTTATGAAAGTTCTCAAGATAGGAGGAGAAAACTTACCCGTCAACATTTTGGCAGTGGTAGCTGATTTTCATTATGACAAAAGCTTACCTGAAATCATAAGAAGATAAATGAATATTTGTTAGTTATGTATGAAATAGTGTTCAGTGAACACTGTTCACCTTCAACCACCATAATAGGTAAAATAGATAATGGTAAATAAACACCATTATGAAAATAGTTTCACATAGCTATGAAATTATGAATAATGGGATCAGTGTAAACGTAAATTTGGTACATCCACTAATATTTTAGTGTTGGCTTGACATTCTGAAAATTCATTAGGATTCCTAATTCCAAGCAGCTCTATGTAGAGCTAGAAAAAATCTATGATCTATGAGTATGGTCAGAGCTATTCTTGTTCGCGGATTTCAGCTTAACTCCGTACACAAAAAAACCGCTCTAAGACTCAGTAGTAGGGATGACAAACAGTCCTAAGTGTTGGGTTAAGCTTATTGTCTAATCTCATGGAAGTTATCATTGCACCGTGTGCTTTAGTCCGGGCAAACATGCAACTTTTGTGGTGAGAATGGGATACTGTGTCTGTGGACGTTGCGGTCTAGTGAGACAAATTAACTATGCGTCTGCGTTAGATTTGAGTAAACAGTTATAATACCCTTC
>NW_007378437.1:117143-131068 GCF_000475195.1 Diaphorina citri | reverse complement strand
AACAGAGCTAAGTTTATTTGACCATTCAAACAAAGTTTACACTAAGTAGGTACTTTAGACTTCAATATGTAGTTTTCTTTAGTAGGTACTAGAGTAAAACTAGACCTGGATTTCCAGATCTAGTTTTACTGTACCAAGGCACCAAGGCATCTACAAAGTAAAATTATAGGTGCTAAAAATTTGAAATTAAGATGAAAGGGTATTTATGAAGTGTAAATTTAAATTTCCTAATTTAAATCAATACTTTATTTTTAAGTCTACAAACTACCTATAGATTAGTCAAGGACCACACCAAGTAAAGACATTTAACATTCATGTGAGCTTGAAATATAAACAAAACAGAAATGGATCCAAATGTGATGATCACATTCTTCCTGTTCAGTTGTGCCATGTTTACATTCCCCTTCGTTACATTCTTTGGTGTGAAACACATTTGTACTGACTATCTTCATCTGGACGATAAATTCACGGTGAATGCTGTCAGTGTATTCTCCGCTGTTGTTGTTGTCAACTTTATCATTATGTTGTATGCTTTCGTAGCCATGAAGGAACCAGATGAGCCAGCAGAAGAGAAGAAAGATAATTGAACTTTTCTCTCCAAAGGTATTATTGATGCATATTTCAATTGAAAGTGTTTTTTTTTTTTTTTTAATTATTAAATGAATATGTAGGTAGATACCTACTGGAAAAACTATTTAGCTTGTGTTGGGGTAGGTAACTTGTACCAAGTGGGAAAACCCAAATAATAAAAATGTTTTTTCTTGTTCTGCATGGCTGAATCCTGATTTTGTTCTGTTTTCAGATGTCAACAGTAATTCCATTTTTGATAGCAAAACTGACTGTGATACACTAGATTCCACCAATCATTTCATCTCTGCCAAAAAGAAGCTTCGTTACGTTCGAGTAAACACTCTCATGATAAGCACAGAGGACTTGATGGAAAAACTTGTAAATGATGGCTTTGTCCAGTTGCCAAATGCTAACAGCTATGATGAGTTTCTAAACACTATAGCAGAGTATACGGGAAGGAATCAAGTAGATGAAGAATATTTCATTCAAGACTTTCACCTCAATGATGTCCTGGTGTTTCTGCAGAGCACTCAGTTTCACAATTATGCCCCCTATAAGAATGGCTCATTATTTCTACAAGATAAGGTACCTGCAGTTTTCAACTTAAGATAAAACTCGGTTGGAAATCATCTTTTTATACCTTTACCTATGTACCTAATTGATTTAAAAGAATTTATGTAACAAATAAGGAATCTATTCAAACTAGCTCTGATTATCAATTGTAGACATGAGAATTGAGTCCATTAAGTAGGTAAAAATTCTTTTTAAAACATGTCAAATTTTATTCTTTCCAATGTCTGTCTTCCTAAATATTATCTCGTTTTTTCATGATATTCCAGGCAAGCTGTTTCCCCACCCATCTGTTATCACCTCCCCCTCACTCTGTTGTGTTTGACACCTGTGCAGCCCCTGGTAACAAAACCTTGCACCTGGCAGCCTACATGCAAAACCAAGGGTAAGATCACGTTTTATCCTAAAGCTGTGTCCATAGATTCACTTCGTCGATCGACGGCCGTCGACTGACACAGTCTTGTGTTCTTGCTTAAAAAAGTGAAGAAGGCTTTTAATTCATTCAGACTGTACTTAAAAGCTATAAGTCCTTTGAGACTTTAGAAGATTTTAAAGGAAAGAAAAATAGACTTGGGTACACATCTGGTTTGTAGATAAGATCTCCTTTTACCTAGCTCTGCCAGCCTAGTTAGCTTGGTTGATAGCGCGTCTGCTTTGTAAGCGCTAGGTCGCGGGTTCGATTCCCGCCCGGGGCGAATTTCATCCTAAACGGATAATGTTCTTTCTTCCTTCTCTCTGCGATTTCGGAACGATAAGACTTTGGTCGTTACAGTTCCCTCTATCAAACCTCTTAAAAAGAGATAAAGAAATGTAGGCCACTTTTTTAACTGTTGATATTGTTCAAAATAATAATAGCAACATGTTTGTCCTCCTCCTTTATGATTTCAGCAAAGTATATGCCGTGGACAAAGATCCAAAGAGATACAATTATATGAAGGAAGTGGTAGAGCTGGCCCAGGGGTCTGGAGTTGTGAGCACCATATTGTCCGACATATTTGATATCAAGATGGCAGACTACACGGATGTGGAATATGTCCTTGTAGATCCTTCCTGTTCTGGCACAGGTGAGTCTCCTCTCTCTCCCTCCTTCCCCCACCTCTGTGGCCGAGTGGTCAAGAGCACTGACTCTCAACCCGAAGGTACTAGGTTCGAATCCCGGCCAGGGCGGAAATTTTCTAACAAGACTTTTGCTTTCTTGGATAGGCATGGATGTAAGCTAAAAGAATGCCTTGAAGTAATGCGAAAGCGGTACTGACGTACAATTTTTTCCCCCATCAATCATGTAAATTATGTCATATTAGAAAAAATAATAATAATTTCAGGTATCACAGAGCGGGCCAAAATCGACAACAACGCCTCGATATCCGCGGGCCGCATCCGAAACCTGGCCGGATTCCAGAGAGACCTGCTCAGTCGCGTGTGTACCTACTTCACGCACGTGAAACGCATCGTGTACTGTACGTGCTCCGTGCGAGAAGAAGAAAACGAGCAGGTAATAATAAGTTTATTGTTAACATTCAGAATCCTTTACAGACTTTTCTTTCTATATACCTCTAAGTAGTCTAAGTACTTGTGTACTTTTAGGGATGGTTTACATTTTTCATTAGTATTTATACTTCATTATTGTTCGTGAGATAATATTCCTGTAATTTCTTCTTCATTTCATTTTTGTTGTTTATTTTATTTCTTTTAGTTCGTTCAGTAGGCTGTTTAATATTGTTGGGATTTGATGTTTGAGTGTTGTTTTTCTCCGTATTTATTTCTTATGTTTGGTATGATATATTGCTTGTTTCTTGTTTCATATGACATTTTTCATTAGTATTTATACTTCATTATTGTTCGTGAGATAATATTCCTGTAATTTCTTCTTCATTTCATTTTTGTTGTTTATTTCTTTTAGTTCGTTCGGTAGGCTGTTTAATATTGTTGGGATTTGATGTTTGAGTGTTGTTTCTCCATATTTATTTCTTATGTTTGGTGTGATATATTGCTTATTTCTTGTTTCATATTGTGTTTCTAGGTAGTCGAGGATATCATGGTCAAACATGGGGATTGCTGGGAGGTGGAAGATTTGACCCACCATCCGGCACTGGTCGGATGGAAGCACTTTGGCAGCGAGAAGTACGCGCATGGGCGGAGATGTTTCTATGCGTTGCCCAGTGATTATTGTACGGGATTCTTTGCGGCTGTGTTGACCAGGAAATATGATTCTCCAGGGAAAAACAGTGATGGTTTATCTTCGAAAAACATTGATGGCCCTACGACAAATAATACTGTTGGCTCTGGAGAGAAAAACATCTTCAGTTCTACAGGAAAAAACTCTCGGAGAGAAGTTGAGGAAAGTAAGAAAACTAGTGAGGGAGAGTTAGAAGAGGAAAGTTCAAGTCAGGAGAGAGGGTCGGATGATAATGCTAGTGTGGAAACATTGGAACAGAGCAAAAAGAAGAAAAAGCACAAAAGAAAGGATTTTGATGAAAATGAGAGCAGAAATAAACATGAAAATGACGAAACTTGTGAATCAAGAACAGAAGATACAAAAGATGCAAATAACTGTCCAGCTGATGTATCTATGCGTTGCCCAGTGATTATTGTACGGGATTCTTTGCGGCTGTGTTGACCAGGAAATATGATTCTTCAGGGAAAAACAGTGATGGCCCTATGAGAAATAATACTGTTGGCTCTGGAGAGAAAAACATCTTCAGTTCTACAGGAAAAAACTCTCGGAGAGAAGTTGAGGAAAGTAAGAAAACTAGTGAGGGAGAGTTAGAAGAGGAAAGTTTAAGTCAGGAGAGAGACTTGGATGACAAAGCTGGTGTGGAAATATTGGAACAGAGCAAAAAGAAGAAGAAGCACAAAAGGAAGGATTTAGGTGAAGATCAAGATAAGAGCAGAAAGAAACATGAAAATGACGAAACTGGTGAATCATGTGTTGAAAGAACAGAAGATACAAAAGATGAAAATAACCTATGCGTTGCCCAGTGATTATTGTACGGGATTCTTTGCGGCTGTGTTGACCAGGAAATATGATTCTTCAGGGAAAAACAGTGATGGTTTATCTTGGAAAAACATTGATGGTCCTACGAGAAATAATACTGTTGGCTCTGGAGAGAAAAACATCTTCAGTTCTACAGGAAAAAACCCTCGGAGAGAAGTTGGGGAAAGTAAGAAAACTAGTGAGGGAGAGTTAGAAGAGGAAAGTTCAAGTCAGCAGAGAGGCTCGGATGATAATGCTAGTGTGGAAACATTGGAACCGAGCAAAAAGAAGAAAAAGCACAAAAGAAAGGATTTAGATGAAAATGAGAGCAGAAATAAACATGAAAATGACGAAACTTGTGAATCAAGAACAGAAGATACAAAAGATGAAAATAACTGTCCAGCTGATGTGGACACCACAATAGCTGATGGCAGTAGAAAGAAAAAGAAGCACAAAAGGAAAGACACTGATCTGGATCAAAGTACGAATGAAGGTGAAAGGAAACGAAAGAGAGATGGCAAAGCTGTTGAAGAAGTGGAAGATGAGATTAAAGGAAAGACAAATAATGAAAATGAAGAAATAGTATCGAGGAAGGAGAAAAAGAAGAGAAAGAAACAACAAGAAGAGAGGAGTATTCGTCCCAGTTCCAGTTCTGTGTGTCGTCGTTAGGGTCGCATTGTTTCACCTGAAGTTTCTTCTTGTCTTTCGAGATGGCCAGACATTGTTTGCTGACGCCGTGCTTGAGTCTTTTGTTCTGTGAAGCAAGAGGGCAAGCATGCAGGCAAAACACTATTGGTACGTGCCGGTAGCAAGGTGGTCAGTGGAGCAAGGAAGCAGCATAGAGATTAAGGGATAAGGGCGTGGTTCTGGACACAAATTGGATGAAAAGTTATCCAAATGATAATGAAAGAATACAGAGTTCCGAAAGGATTGCGAAATTAAGGAGGAAAGCTAGGTTGATTACTTACCTGAGTAGATAATAGGTAGGTATCTACTTGATAGGTACTGGATAGCTACAGGTGTAAGAAGTTCGGTGAAAAATAAAATAAAGTTACGCCAAAATGGAATATATGAATTTTAAAGAGCTACCGTTGAAATATTAGCTGAGCTACCGTTGAAATATTAGCTGAGCTACCGTTGAAATATTAGCTGAGCTACCGTTAAAATATTAGCTGAGCTACCGTTGAAATATTAGCTGAGCTATCGAGGAGATCCAAAGCAGAACCTTCCGAGGAGAAATAACTAAAAATACAACAAAAAACCTCATCCTTCGGTCAACCCTCAGGAGAGACATGGAAAATTGAAAAACTAAACCCGTGCACTGAAGAGTTTCATGATAAAACTGTCTTCCACATTCTTTCAATTGGTTTTTCATTGCGAACTATTTCCTCTTCCCCTTACCTCCTCAGCACAAACGTTTATCATCGCCCATCATTTTCTGCTTAGTCTCCATAGATTCTTAATCATAATCTTTTTGGCACTAGTGCTCTTAAAAGGAACTACTCTCGCGCCTTAACGGGACGAAAAACTTCGACTATCACCGAACTTCTGTGACGATTACACCGGATTTCTATGACGAGTAAAAGCCAGGCTTCGTGGATGTTTCGGTTTATTTTGATTCTTAATCGTCTACTTTTCCATCTTCTCCCTCTCTAGCATTCATTGACTTTTGATTGGCTTTCGATATTGTCGACTATTCTTCCTCTCGTCGACTTTTGATTTCTTCCTAGTCCATTTTCTCATCTAGTAGTCGTCAACTTTTGATTGGACCTCGTTGTCACTTTTTGGCACTAGTGCTCTTAAAAGGAACTACTCTCGCGCCTTAACGGGACGAAAAACTTCGACTATCACCGAACTTCTGTGACGATAACACCGGATTTCTATGACGAGTAAAAGCCAGGCTTCGTGGATGTTTCGGTTTATTTTGATTCTTAATCGTTTACTTCTCCATCTTCTCCCTCTCTAGTGTTCATCGACTTTTGATTGGCTTTCGATATTGTCGACTATTCTTCCTCTCGTCGACTTTTGATTTCTTCCTAGTCCCTTATCTCATCTAGTAGTCGTCAACTTTTGATTGGACCTCGTTGTCGTAGTTTTTGGGCAGTTTGTCTGGTGAGTATTCGTCCCAGTTCCAGTTCTGTGTGTCGTCGTTAGGGTCGCATTGTTTCACCTGAAGTTTCTTCTTGTCTTTCGAGATGGCCAGACATTGTTTGCTGACGCCGTGCTTGAGTCTTTTGTTCTGTGAAGCAAGAGGGCAAGCATGCAGGCAAAACACTATTGGTACGTGCCGGTAGCAAGGTGGTCAGGGGAGCAAGGAAGCAGCATAGAGATTGAGGGATGAGGGCGTGGTTCTGGACACAAATTGGATGAAAAGTTATCCAAATGATCATGAAAGAATACAGAGTTCCGAAAGGATTGCGAAATTAAGGAGGAAAGCTAGGTTGATTACTTACCTGAGTAGATAATAGGTATCTACTTGATAGGTACTGGATAGTTACAGGTGTAAGAAGTTCGGTGAAAAAATAAAATAAAGTTACGACAAAATGGAATGTATGAATTTTACCAAATGGAAATAGAAAAGTATCCAAATAAATGGTATTTGGAATATTAGAAAAAGACAAAAAAGACGAAAGGATTGCGAAATTAAGGAGGAAAGCTAGGTTGATTACTTACCTGAGTAGATAATAGGTATCTACTTGATAGGTACTGGATAGTCACAGGTGTAAGAAGTTCGGTGAAAAATAAAGTTACGACAAAATGGAATGTATGAATTTTACCAAATGGAAATGGAAAAGTATCCAAATAAATGGTATTTGGAATATTAGAAAAAGACAAAAAAGGGGGAAAACTACTTTTCAAATAGTAAATATGTATGATCATTAATAGAAATTAAGAAACTTAAAATAAATTTGATAGTACGGAATATCGGACTCAAGGATATGAGAGGAAGAACTAGAGAGTGGTGCATGGAAAAATAAAGGATCTTTAATACTACGAAATAAAGCAAACATTAAATTAAAACTTAAAAAAAAAAAATTCTACAAACTGCAGATTTGTTAAATTCTTCAGAAGCTTGACCAACTACGAAAAGTTAGTACCGGAAAAGACAAAGCTTTACTGAAACTTTGAAGCAAAAATATTGTACATGTTTTAACTACTTCCATCTTTAAACAAGCTGGGTCCGTCCCTCCGGGAATTATTTAGCCCGTAGTTTATTCGATCAGGATTAAAGAACTACGAAAAGTTAGTACCGGAAAAGACAAAGCTTTACTGAAACTTTGAAGCAAAAATATTGTACATGTTTTAACTACTTCCATCATTAAAAAAACTACTTCTTCGCAGGTTACTCTAATCAAACTACAACGATGTTTCAAACTACAAAATTCCAACAATAAGGATGAACTACTACACTTACCTTGTAGTCATACTCGAAGTACTGATTTCCCTTAGATCCATGGCAAGGATACAGGATGACATCCCCTCCAGCGTAATCCAGACAAGCTTCATCCCTCCGGATTTCTCCGTGCTTGCTCATCATCCAGAACTGGAAATGAAAACGGTCAAGGTCATTTTAGAGACGTCAAGGTCATGATAAAAACGATCAAGGTCGTTAGGGGATAAGTCAAGGTCATAATAAAAACCTCCAAGGTCGTTATGGATAAGTTAAGGTCATAATAAAAACATTCAAGGTCGTTAGGGACAAGTCAAGGTCATAAACGTTCAAGGTCGTTAGGGACACGTCAATTTTATGATAAAAACGATCCAGATATTTGTAAAAAATAAAGTCAGGACCAACCTTGCAAGAAACAATGTTATTTTTTTGCCAAATTTTGACCCAAACATTCATTTTTAGTAAAATTCCTTTACCAATTTCTGACACAGGCTTTTTTTGTTTTCTCTAAATGTTAACCTGAGCTTTAAAAACCCATGCCCGAAAATTTGGCTTTAAACCTGTTAAAAACTAGTAATAGTTGTTTAGACTGCGGGAGTAAACGGACTTTTCAGTCTCATTCTGGCAGTATAAGCAGGGTATATTCTATTCTAGTCTAATAGGGACGCCGGATGACGCGACATCTTACCTGGTTGCCTCCTTGTTTATGGCACGGGTAAAGGCCGACAGGTTTATGCATATCGGTGGGTTTGCACGCAGAATCAATACACATTCCGGACCAGTCGTTGCTCACCTGTAATCCATTTGGAACAATGTAAACGTTAGGAACGACCAGATATTAACTGGATTCTTTAAGTTCAAAGAGCTATAGAACCCGGAAAAGTGGTTCAAGGAGCAAATTACAAGAGTCATAGGATTGTAGAAAAGGTGGCCCTAAAATTTAATGAGTAAATTTCTAATATCCAACATGTTTGTCAAAATTAAAAAAAAAAATCGATTTTCAATTTTATGTGTGGCAAATTTCTTCTAAATTGAACGAACTTGGGAATAAGAATTTGTTCGTTCACTATTCTCAAGAGTCATAGGATTGTAGAAAAGGTGGCCCTAAAATTTAATGAGTAAATTTCTAATATCCAACATGTTTGTCAAAATTAAAAAAAATCGATTTTCAATTTTATGTGTGGCAAATTTCTTCTGAATTGAACGAACTTGGGAATAAAAATTTGTTCGTTCACTATTCGAACGCTGTTTCAGCACCGAACAGGTAATTTCCAAAAGCAATTTGACCTCTAAATTGTTCCCTCCAAAACGGGACCATTGAGGTGTTATAGGATACCTCCGTCCTTTCGCCTTTCCCAATGGTCCCCACTGTCCACTCCTACAGTGCTTCCCACAGTAGATTCGTAGACGTTCAACCCATCCTTAGGGCTATTTGCCCCTACACATAAGCCTCTCAGTGGGCTTTTTGTGTGGAGTTAAGCTCCACAGTACTTACATCTCCGGAAGCCACAGCATCCCCACATTTAGGGTTCAGGCACGCGATTTAGCGAGGACATCTCGAGATCTGTATTAGAAAGAGATAAACCATGAAACTTCATACCGAATTTTAAAGGCTTTACCCACCTATATTAGATTAACCTCTGTATATGTACCTCCAGGTACCACTTGAATGATTTGCAGCCCAGATTTCTCCTCAGCTCTTTCCTCGATGTGACGTCACCAAAATCGCCCTGGAAAAATACAGAGATGATTAGATGAGATAAATCGATTTAGTGTTAATAAGAAAATAATAGGCCGGACGGCACTTCGAACTCTTAAAGTTCGGGTGCATTCCAGAACGCTTGAAAGATAGTTGATATTGATACCCATAAATATAATTGACGTGCACAGATAGCCCAGTGGTAACGCGCTTGCTTGTCATGCAGAAGGTCTCAGAGTCGACAAAAAAGTTGCAGCTGAATTTCGATTGCAAAGGGAAACAGGTTTCGAGGGTAATTGAAATATGAGAAATAATAAATGAGAAACAAATCAACAGAGAGAAGAAATAGAAGGGGAAACGAGAAGATAAAATGGAAAAGAAATGAGCATACAAAGGAACGAAATAAGGAGGAGAGTCGGGAAAAACGAAGAACAAGTACACAAAGAAATTACAAAGTTCACACTTTAACACTTTATAGGTAGTTAGAGATCTATGAATTATAAAAATTCTGGACATTGATTTCATTTAGATCTAATTAGGTAGTTTTTATACAATTAGGTAGGTAATCTGTAGGTCTATGCTTGGCTTGAAAGTGGATCCTTGATTGCATTACCCCTGTACCTATCTCTTGAATTAGAGTTTAACTCTCTAAAAGTTTAAAGCTTTTCATGTTTGATGTTGATTTACTTTGTTAGGTTTTCCAATTTAGGAAATTATTATTATTCCTTCTGTGATTAACAGCTTCAAGATATGTACTTGGTCAACAGTAGAGGTAGCTTAGAATCTAAATTATAAAACAGTTATAGATCTGTTTCTCTTTACAAGGGTTGCAACTATAAGTTCAACAGAAGAAGGTACATACGAGTAGATCATCTCTTGAATTAGAGTTTAACTCTCTAAAAGTTTAAAGCTTTTCATGTTTGATGTTGATTTACTTTGTTAGGTTTTCCAATTTAGGAGATTATTATTATTCCTTCTGTGATTAATAGCTTCAAGATATGTATTTGGTCAACAGTAGAGGTAGCTTAAAATCTAAATTATAAAACAGTTATAGATCTGTTTCTCTTTACAAGGGTTGCAACTATAAGCTCAACAGAAGAAGGTACATACGAGTAGATCAAATTCAAGCCTAACCAAACGTTTATCATCGCCCATCATTTTCTGCTTAGTCTCCATAGATTCTTAATCATAATCTTTTTGGCACTAGTGCTCTTAAAAGGAAATACTCTCGCACCCAAACGGGACGAAAAACTTCGACTATCACCGAACTTCTATGACGAGTAAAAGCCAGGCTTCGTGGATGTTTCGATTTATTTTGATTCTTAATCGTCTACTTCTCCATCTTCTCCCTCTCTAGTATTCATCGACTTTTGATTGGCTTTCGATATTGTCGACTATTCTTCCTCTCGTCAACTTTTGATTTCTTCCTAGTCCATTTTCTCATCTAGTAGTCGTCAACTTTTGATTGGACCTCGTTGTCGTAGTTTTTGGCTGCTGGGGTAAAGGGACTTTTCAGTCCTATTCGGGCAGGATAAACAAGGTATATTCTATTCTATTCTATTCTATAAGCAGGGTACCTATATTCTATTCTATTCTAGTCTAATAGGGACGCCGGATATACCCTTCCCTAGGGTTTGGTGAATAAAACTACCTACTATTGCTATTATGTTTATCACTATTATTGCTATGATTATTGTCCTTATTACTATGATTATTATGTTTTCAACATCAAATGAACCAGGGCCCCACGCGGCAAATAAAATTGATTCCAGCCTTATGGAACATGCGGCGAGGGAAACTAAACGACTTATACGAGGCCTTTTAATCCCCATAATGGTGGAATTCCATACCTCGGCTGGGATTGAACCCACGCCCTCCTGTTTACCAGGCGAGCGCCTTGACCACTACACCACCGAGGCAGGGGATAGAGGATAGACCAAGCTTGCGAAATTATGTATGAACCCCCAATAATCGTCTCAGTTATGCAATGTGCAAGGTTTAAAAAAAACTCCCCTCACTAATGGGTAGGAGACACCATCAGAGTTACTTCGATTGGTTGATCCGTTAATCTGTTGATTGGTTGATCCGTTGATTGATTGACCTGTTGATTGGTTGACCAAATTCTTTAGCCAATGAAATTAATTAATTCAATATTTTAACTCAGATTGTGTGAAACTGAGATCCCAACTTTTGATCCCTTTCCCTTACCTTGAACGAGAGTTCCAAATTCTCGCCTCCCCAGATATCGAACCCGCTGTCGTAGGTTCCCAGCTTCTCGAAGAACGCCTTGTCAATACTGAACAGTCCTCCGGCCATGGTGGGCGTCCAAACCGGCTCTGCGGCATTCTTATGCCGCTTCCGTTCTCGCTCTGGGATGGCATGCCAGTTGAACTGTGAAGGAGAAAAGGAATCAGGGGTTAGTTTGGTGGACTTTATGAAGAAAAGTTTGGGGGTGATTTGACCAATGTGACTCGATTTGGAAAGGTAGAATCGGATAGATTTTTTTCTAGGCATCCCCCCTTTTTTTATTTTTTGTTTTTTAGTGCGTCAGCATCATTCAGATAACTAATCAACATAAGTAAATTGATGAGTGCCCAGTTTGGTTTTCAAAGGATTAGACCAGTTGCTTATTTATTTGCCCCAGGAACTGCCATCGCATCAACTGACGGCATTTAGGGTTCAGGCACGCGATTTAGCGAGGACATCTCGAGATCTGTATTAGAAAGAGATAAACCATGAAACTTCATACCGAATTTTGAAGGCTTTACCCACCTAGATTACATTAACCTCTGTATATGTACGTAGATATTTGGGACCTCGTTCGTAGACACTAAAAACACTCAAACATACACTCGAGTGGGAATTTAACATTGAAATATTTCACTCAAATGTACACTTTATCAGTTCTTCGCCTCTAAGAACATGGGGCCCTTGGTACCCATTTCTTTCCAGAACTCAAATTTCTTTCCGGAAGAAGATGTGACTGAAGAGTTTAAATCACCGTAAGTACTTACCCCTTCGATATAACTAAGTTTACCAACACTCAATCTCCCCCAGGGATGCTGGTTAAATGCAAGCGTTCAAACACACTAAAGAACAATGAAATAACAAAATGATGAAAAAGGGAGAAAAATCATGCGATTTCTTTCCAGAACTCAAATTTCTTTCCGGAAGAAGATGTGATTGAAGAGTTTAAATCACCGTAAGTACTTACCCCTTCGATATAACTGAGTTTACCAACACTCAATCTCCCCCAGGGATGCTGGTTAAATGCAAGAGTTCAAACAAACTAAAGAACAATGAAATAACAAAATTATGAAAAAGGGAGAAAAATCATGCGAATTTACACGAGGACGTAGCATACGGTAGGGACCCCCCCACCGGACAAAAAAAAAAAAAAACTGAAATACAGTTGAGCTTGATTTACAACCAACTGGATAATAATAATAATAATCCACGCCCTTCTGTTTACCAGGCGAGCGCCTTGACCACTACACCACCGAGGCAGGGGATAGAGGATAGACCAAGCTTGCGAAATTTTGTATGAACTCCCAATAATCGTCTCAGTTATGCAATGTGCAAGGTTTAAAAAAAACTCCCCTGACTAATGGGTAGGAGACACCATCAGAGTTTAAACTTCGATTGGTTGATCTGTTGATTGGTTGATCCGTTGATTAATTGACCAAATTCTTTTTTTTTGTTCTTTCAAACGTAAAAATATTACATGAAAGATTACATAGTAAAGTACAATAATAATAATTAATAAAAGTCTAGGTAGGTACATAATTAAAAAAATAAATTAAATATAAACCTAATAGATAATACAACATATTACTTAATGGATAAAATTCCATACCTCGGCTGGGATTGAACCCACGCCCTGCTGTTTACCAGGCGAGCGCCTTGACCACTACACCACCGAGGCAGGGGACAGAGGATAGAGATAGACCAAGCTTGCGAAATTTTGTATGAACCCCCAATAATCGTCTCAGTTATGCAATGTGCAAGGTTTTAAAAAAAACTCCCCTGACTAATGGGTAGGAGACACCATCAGAGTTTAAACTTCGATTGGTTGATCCGTTGATTAATTGACCCGTTGATTGGTTGACCAAATTCTTTAGCCAATGAAATTAATTACATAATTCAATATTTAAACTCAGATTGTGTGAAACTGAGATCCCAACTTTTGATCCCTTTCCTTTACCTTGAACGAGAGTTCCAAATTCTCGCCTCCCCAGATATCGAACCCGCTGTCGTAGGTTCCCAGCTTCTCGAAGAACGCCTTGTCAATACTGAACAGTCCTCCGGCCATGGTGGGCGTCCAAACGGGCTCTGCGGCATTCTTATGCCGCTTCCGTTCTCGCTCTGGGATGGCATGCCAGTTGAACTGTGAAGGAGAAAAGGAATCAGGGGTTAGTTTGGTGGACTTTATGAAGAAAAGTTTGGGGGTGATTTGACCAATGTGACTCGATTTGGAAAGATACCTAGAATCGGATAGATTTTTTTCTAGGCATCCCCCGGAGCTGATTAGCGAAACGACTTGGGATTGACCGGGCAGACACTAGGCAACCCGTCAAATATCTAGGTTTATCTACTCGTTGACCAGATTAGGAAACCTTTGGTTTTGACCCGTGAGTAGTTAAATGAATACAACTAATCCAATAGGACTGTACTACGACCTGCGTGATTTTTTTTTTTTTATTATTACTATTTATTTTTTT
>NW_007378437.1:91029-115860 GCF_000475195.1 Diaphorina citri | reverse complement strand
ATATTTTCCCTGAAAGGTCAGGATAAGCCGTCCTATTTGTTCAATATAAGATAAGCATAATAACTAAAATCCGACCAATGTTTGGCGATGAGCTACACAATCGGGCCCTTAAGAAGCGTACAAACAAAGTGGAAATAACGTATAAACGCTGCTATGGAAACTCAACTATCTAAAGGCGGTCCCTCCCGACTGGTCGAGAGCATGTTGCAAAAAATAGCCTCCCAAACTAACCTTAGAAGTCATTACACCTAGTACTAGCTAATGGCAAGGAGTACACGACTGACGATACACTGCCAAAATAAACTAAATACCTACAAGAGTACAAGAAGGAGTATGATTGCTAATATAGTTCAAAACAGCTAGGAACGACACGTTCAGGAAAAGTACTACAACGACAGACTATAACAAGGGACCCTCCTACAGTTTATGATCATCGACTCAGAAAATATAAGATAAAACCCAAGTCAGAAAGGAACGAGCAAAGACTCCATTATGTGAAAATACTTCACTAATCTACAATAGCACAAGTGATTAGGGATATCACTAAGACTCTTACACCTTCACTGATATAATCAGACATTGGCATATCCTTTGCACTAATACAAGACGATCAGATATAGGGGTTTTATTTGACTAGCATCCAGTCGCGGTCAATTGCAGGACCAACCTTAATATGTGAATCTAATAGCATAAATCGTCAGTGAGACCTAGAATACTAGTGCTAACGTGGGTACAACACTAGAGGAAGTAGAACGTTAAATAGACGCTGTCTAAGTATTTGCGTAAAACAGCTAGGTTACTAGAATTGAATAGAGATGAGACAGATTCCACAGCACCTATCCACCTTCACATCTCTAACTGTACCATACCTCAAAATATAGTGATACAGATAACAAAAACTACAATAATATGCCGATATGAACATGCGCCTGAGCGAGCAAGCAGTTAAGTAGTTGTTTTTAGTGGATCGGACTCCATACTGACCCTTGTAAACATATGTTTAGTATGTGTTTAAAAAATCGGAAGAAAGATTTCAAGTGTTCACCCTATGTCATTTTCCTTGAAAAGTCATAGAGATATAGACCATCCTCAAATTTGATAATATACTAGAGTAGATAAAAACTCACATATTAATGAAAAAGATAGTGTATCAACCAAACTTCTCATATAGTAAGAATAATATACTTCCCTATATGACTAATAAAATAAATATAATAAACGACAGTCTATCAACTATATTTAACCTTTATCTCAACAAATAGTGATAAGCTCGCGAGATTCTTTCTTCTTTCTTTTGGTTTTACCTGACTGAAGTTGTTATTAGTTGTAAGGTAGAGGGAGCAGTTTCAAGTTGTTACGTAGGTTAGATTTACTGAGGGAAGCTCAGTATAGTGGGTTGTTCTCGAAGAGATCAAATTTCAGGTCAGGAACATCTTAAACGGTACTTCCATTAATTTCTTCGTCGGTATCTTGAGAACAATGTTAAAACCAAAAGAAAGAGTTTTTTTTTTTTTTTTTTTTTTGAAACTTCATGTGATGTAATGGATATTTGATAGTATGTATTGTCAAAAATTATTCCCGTAATATACACTAAAGGATTTTGGATTTTCCCAACTTCACTGTGACATATTATACATGAACCATGAATCTCCATTGTATTTATTGTATTTTTTATTATTTTGACAAAGTCTGCTAAGAACACTCTTCAATTATAGTGGTACACTTACATAACCATGTGACATTAACCACGTGTGCGTATGAACAGACACTATTTTACTCGAGCACATTCGCGTGTTTGTGCTACATACTAACAACTATGTGAATAAGCAAATGTGGTGGATTATCGTTAATATTTTTTTATGAGCCATCTAGTCCCGCGTTGTCATAAATCTGGGTGAGATTCTCCTGAGCGGGGGAACACTACAGAACATCTCACTTTTAAACTTGTATAAGTTTTACACATCTGGAAAAAAGCCAGACTTGGCCAAAGTTATAGTCGCGTCGGTCTCAGTGAATCACTGACCATGCGGATCTACCTAGTGATCGAATGGTCCAGCTGGTTAGATGACTGTACGATACAACCCATCTGAAGCGATCAACGGGTTAGTGAAGCTAACCATACCACCTACCTAAAGGTGAGTACGAAAAGGTACTACAACAGTATGAGTTAACAAATGAAGGGATGCGCTCGATAACGTGACAGGATACATTAAAATTGTCAACAAGAGCCCAGCAGTCTAAACAAGGTGTCGTATATTTGATGGGTTAAAGAATAATACATGTATCAGTAACAGGAAAATAACAGGAAGATTACTCGCGAGTTGCAAGGATTGAGAGAGAAATGTGTGATTTATCTGAGGTTGAAAATGGGTTAGGTATCTTTAAACTGCTTCGTTTTATGTTGTTGTAGCGGCTTTAGTTGTAGCCGAATGGTGATGGCAGAACAAAGAAAGGATATCTTTTTTTTTTCTGCCATACACCGGTCTAGGTTTTCCTTGCCCCTGGGATCAATTTAATTTGAAGAAACCATTTACTGATGAAAATTTGTAATGAAACAATAAGTTGAAAAAATGTCCTCAATTTGATAGTTTCTTTTTCTTGTGAGAATCAAATTGTCGCTCATCAACCTCCATGCACACATTAATTTCTGTAGTTATGGTACATTGTAGATAAGATGTATTATTGGAAGAACATAATATTTATCACCAGTGAAGGGAAGCGGTTAATTAAGTGTCCTTAAAAGTAATGAAGTGAGCTGAAACCATTTAATGGTGTGGACATGATTACTACATATGTGCGTTATGACCGAAAGGATCCCAAAAGTGTACATCACAAAAGCACTGTTGCTCCAAATCTCGACTTCTGTCCATTATTGTGGAGATTCGTCCCAATAACATCATATAGTTACCCATTTTTTTTCAATAATATTATCTATCGATCATATTTTATACCAGCTGCTAAAAATAATAGTGAATGTTTGTTTTGAAAGATTATTTCAAAATATTATCGGAGATTTCATCAAAATAATTCTGTACATTAAACACTTGAAAAGTAGAATTATAATGGATAGTAGTATCCAAATTTTACAAGTACATACCTATACCTAGCTATTATTGTACTGTGCACATTTTTTAATATTGTTCAAGCACTACTAGATATGTGCGTTATGACCGAAAGGATCCCAAAAGTGTACATCACAAAAGCACTGTTGCTCCAAATCTCGACTTCTGTCCATTACTGTGGAGATTCCTCCCAATAACATCATATAAGTATATATCTGGATTTCTCCTCAAGTAAAAGGAAGCTGCAGGATAACTGTGTGAGAATATTACAACTAATAACCATCACCAAACGGAGAGATGTTAGTTCAAGCACCATTGAACAAAATACAAAAATAGCAACAGAGATTTGAATGCCTAAATATACAAAATGCCTAATCAACGACAGAAAGAGTTTTTTCTATTTTAGTGCCAAACAAACAATGTACAAACGAATCAATGCTTCATATTTTCAAATGTAAATGACAACCAAAAATGCATCAAAACAAAAACAAATTGGGGACGAGAAATGTCAAACAGAAAATGCGGATAGTATTTAAAACGAAACAACACGACTATCGGCGCTCCTCAGGCAATAAGTATCGTCGCTGCTCAGGCAAAAAAAAAAAATGTAAGAAAAATTTAGGACTTTTTCGTAAATTTTGGCTCAAAATGCCTAAAATATGATGTTTTTTATGACATTTTAGAAAATTTCGGCGTTTTATGATGTTTCCCCCAAAAAAGCTAAAATATGACGTTTTAGTATGATATCATGACATTATGACGTTTGAAGGACTCTGGTTATTACCTATTAAATACAAACATCCCCATTCATTTCCGTATGATAAGTACGACGTATCTCACGAGAAAGTTTATGTCGCTTTAAAGTTCAAATGAAAGATGTTTCCATTTCTAACATAGTATACAGGGTGAATAAGAGTTCCTTGAGATGAAATTATAAAAGGGGAAAAATATAAAATAAGAAACGGAAATTTATCCACAAAATTGTGCCAAATATGACGATATTAATTTCAAATGAGACGTTATTAATTGGAAATATTATTAATTTTAGTTAATTTTAACCGAGTGTATTATTATTTTGAAAATTGGAGTCCTAATTAACCCAATAAAATGTGATTTTCCAATTTTTATCTACTTTTTCTAGTGCCTATTTCCAATACCCATGGGTGGAATCGCGGGCTATTACGTCCAGAAGTGGCTGTAACCACCCTAAAAGAAATTTCCAACAGGGCGTTACTGGGCTGATCTACGAGTAGTTTATTTTGGGGGGAAAGAAGGAAAAATAATCGTTTTCCTTACAGTTACAGACTATTTTAGTCATGTTCCTCATTTCAATTTCAACTATAGCGAAATATGACAATAAAATGAATCCCTTCATAAAAGTGAATCCTCAAACGAACAAGGAAAGACTTAACCCAAAAGAGAATATACCTACAACTCATACTAGCATTTGACATCACACCCAGAACAATACAGACAGCAACATCACTTACGACTTTTACGAGGCAAGGATCGACAAAACTTGAAAATAATCGGTTAAGGAAAGACTTAACCCAAAAGAGAATATACCTACAACTCATACTAGCATTTGACATCACACCCAGAACAATACAGACAGCAACATCACTTGCGACTTTTACGGGGTAAGGATCGACAAAACTTGAAAATAATCGGTTAAGAATGAGGAAAACACATGGGAACATCCCAATAAATAAAAGGGACCCGAGAATCACATAGGGATTAAGGATTTAGGAACGGTAAATCGATCGTGCCCACTTACTTGAAGATTCCAATCAAACCCTCCGATAAAAAACTTGTACGAGCTGGTCAGCCTCCCTGGCGGAAATCTCAACTCAAAGGTATCGTCGCAAATATTGGCAATCAAAGGTGAAACAACATGCGAAGAATTCCGGGCTAACACATCGAGTAGAGGTTGTAACCAGCCTAAAATCAATAATAGAATAGAATATAACTTGTTTATCCTGCCCGAATAGGACTGAAAAGTCCCTTTACCCCAGCAGTCTAAACAAGGTGTCGTATATTTGATGGGTTAAAGAATAATACATGTATCAGTAACAGGAAAAAAAGGAAGATTATTCGCGAGTTGCAAGGATTAAGAGAGAAATGTGTGATTTATCTGAGGTCGAAAATGGGTTAGGTAGATATCTTTAAACTGCTTCGTTTTATGTTGTTGTAGCGGATTTAGCTGTAGCCGAATGGTGATGGCAGAATAAAGAAAGGATATCTTTTTCTGAAATCTCAACTCAAAGGTATCGTCGCAAATATTGGCAATCAAAGGTGAAACAACATGCGAAGAATTCCGGGCTAACACATCGAGTAGCGGTTGTAACCAGCCTAAAATCAATAATAGAATAGAATATAACTTGTTTATCCTGCCCGAATAGGACTGGAAAGTCCCTTTAACCCAGCAGTCTAAACAAGGTGTCGTATATTTGATGGGTTAAAGAATAATACATGTATCAGTAACAGGAAAATAACAGGAAGATTACTCGCGAGTTGCAAGGATTGAGAGAGAAATGTGTGATTTATCTGAGGTTGAAAATGGGTTAGGTATCTTTAAACTGCTTCGTTTTATGTTGTTGTAGCGGCTTTAGTTGTAGCCGAATGGTGATGGCAGAACAAAGAAAGGATATCTTTTTTTTTTCTGCCATACACCGGTCTAGGTTTTCCTTGCCCCTGGGATCAATTTAATTTGAAGAAACCATTTACTGATGAAAATTTGTAATGAAACAATAAGTTGAAAAAAGACATCACAATCACAAAAGTTTGATTTTATCGAATTTGGGACAAAGAAAAATCCCAAAATGAAGTTTACGAAGGCAATGAAAAAAAAAAGGAGAGATAAAAAAGAAAGAGGACAGAAGAAAAATGGAAATTTTCTGAAGTTCAGAGTTCAGGCCCCTTATTTTACTAACACGATTTTTATTTTATCCCACGTTTCTGGACTTCACAGCACATCATCCAAACATCACGAAAAAAAGAGAGAAATTTTAGGAGCGTACCTCGAGCGACCAACTGAATCCGCCGATTTGAATAAATTGGGGTCTACAGAACCTCAAGGCGAAATCATCGTCCCTGATTAGTTCGATAACTGGCGACACAACCGTGCTATTGTCCCGAGCGATTCTATCGAGAAGTGGTTCTAACCATCCTGTCAGCACAAATCAAAGAAGAGTTAAAGAAAGAGTTGTAGCAAGACAGGTGGCGTGAAAACAAATTTAACAAATATGGCAAAAGAAGTAGTGCTTGTAACATCGCTATTGGTTAAAGTGGTATCTAAAAAAAAGATAGGGGAAAATCAGAGCTATAACGGAATTAAACAAATTGAAAAAAATACTAAATAAAAGTCATAGACCTACCTACAGTAATGGGAATACAACAAATACTTTAGGATAATTTGGAAAACCATCACCGGATCAGTTTTTGAAATGCCAAATTTGGAGTACATAGACATACAGGAGTGGTAACTAGTATGTTAGGTATACTACTCGTAACTCTCCTCATCAAGTTCTAAATAATCTAAATGATACTGATAAATTAAAAGAAGAGATATTTCGTACTCTAATCATACCTAACCTACTCCGAGTAAATTTACATCACAATCTAATCTTATATATGATGCCTTTGTATCTTCATACGTAAAAATCCTTGGAAATGGAACCTAAAGTAAACTAAACCCTATCCTTCATTAAGACATTAAAAATAATGTTAAATTTAAACAAAGCACACGTTGTTTACATGTTAGCTTCGTTGAAAGATGTTAAGGCATCATTATTAATTGCCCTCTTCCAGGTTCATAGGCTTAAAATTTACCCTTAAGTCTAAACACTCATCAGTCTCATCACTTATGAGAACATTGAAAACTAGATCTATTGATTTCTAGAAGAAGATGATTTTGTTTGCCAAAGTTAAAGTCGTCACAGATGAAATTGTAAGGACCTTAACCCATATCAGTCCGCTGTGGCCAATTTTAAAATCAAGACTAGAGCCCGTTCTCCCTTTATTCCCAATATAAGGTTTAAGTCACCCATCCATTTATTGGCGACAAAAAAGGGGGAAAACTACTTTTCAAATAGTAAATATGATCATTAATAGAAATTAAGAAACTTAAAATAAATTTGATAGTACGGAATATCGGACTCAAGGCTATGAGAGAAGACCTAGAGAGTGATGCATGGAAAAATAAAGGATCTTTAATACTACGAAATAAGGCAAACATTAAATTAAAACTTGAAAAGAAAAAAAAATTCTACAATCTGCAGATTTGTTAAGTTCTTCAGAAGCTTGACTAACTACGAAAAGTTAGTACCGGAAAAGACAAAGCTTTACTGAAACTTTGAAGCAAAAATATTGTACATGTTTTAACTACTTCCATCATTTAAAAAAAAAAACTACTTCGCAGGTTACTCTAATCAAACTACAACGATGTTTCAAACTACAAAATTGCAACAATAAGGATGAACTACTACACTTACCTTGTAGTCATACTCGAAGTACTGATTTCCCTTAGATCCATGGCAAGGATACAGGATGACATCCCCTCCAGCGTAATCCAGACAAGCTTCATCCCTCCGGATTTCTCCGTGCTTGCTCATCATCCAGAACTGGAAATGAAAACGGTCAAGGTCATTTTAGAGAGTCAAGGTCATGATAAAAACGTTCAAGGTCGTTAGGGGATAAGTCGAGGTCATAATAAAAACCTCCAAGGACGTTATGGATAAGTTAAGGTAATAATAAAAACATTCAAGGTCGTTAGAGACAAGTCAAGGTCATAAACGTTCAAGGTCGCTAGGGACACGTCAATTTTATGATAAAAACGATCCAGGTATTTGTAAAAAATAGTCAGGACCACCCTTGCAAGAAACAATGTTGTTTTTTTTGCCAAATTTTGACCCAAACATTCATTTCTAGTAAAATTCCTTTGCCAATTTCTGACACAGACTTTTTTGTTTTCTCTAAATGTTAACCTGAGCTTTAAACCCATGCCCGAAAATTTGGCTTTAAACCTGTTAAAAACTAGTAATAGTTTTTAGACTGCGGGAGCAAACGGACTTTCCAGTCTCATTCTGGCAGTATAATGTTGTTGTTGTTGTTGCTGATAGTGACAATGGGGGTGGGGGTACTGTCACCTGATCATAAATCAGCTGGTTCCTTAGATACACTAGAGACCGATCAGCAACAACAACAACAACAACAACAACAACCCAATAGTCAGTTTCCCATGAAGATGCCTATAAGATAGGCGAAACTCGAGTCGGAGTAGAAAAACACAAATACCTAGTATCCAGTAATAATAGAAACGGTAAGAATAATGTTAATACATAGGATGTCTAATATAAACCTAACAAATAATCAACTTCTCGGAAGTAGCTAAAACTTCGGAGCCATGGTAAGTGCGTAAATGGTACATCAATGAGTATGTCTAAAGTAAAATAGACAAATACCTATATAAAGCCCTCAGCTAGCCTGGTTAGCACGTCTGCCTTGTAAGCACTGGATCAAGGGTTCATTTCCCCACGGGGACGAGCTTACTCCTAAACAGACAAAAGGTTCGTTCTCGGAACAGCTCGCTTTTTCTACTATCCTGACCTCATTCTCTCATCGATTTCGGAACGATAAGACCTCAAATAGATAAGTTACAAGAGCTGGCTTTCTCTTATACTGTCCTGCTTCTCTCTTCGATTGCGGGACGATAAGACATCCCTTGTTAAAGTTTCCTTCGTCAAACCTACTGAAAGCGCACTTACCAGATCGTGTCCTATCCTCTGATAGTAATAGTTCTTGTACTCATCCATCCACACTTCAGCCAGACGAACCTAAACAGACAAAAGGTTCGTTCTCGGAACAGCTCGCTTTTTCTCCTATCCTGACCTCATTCTCTCATCGATTGCGGGACGATAAGACTCCAAATAGATAAGTTACAAGAGCTGGCTTTCTCTTATACTGTCCTGCTTCTCTCTTCGATTGCGGGACGACAAGACCTCCCTTGTTAAAGTTCCCTTCGTCAAACCTACTGAAAGCTCACTTACCAGATCGTGTCCTATCCTCTGATAATAATAGTTCTTGTACTCGTCCATCCACACTTCAGCCAGACGAACTGAGTTCCTCTTCAACACGTTCACTCCCGTCCTCCACTTGTAGGGAGATCGTTTTCGGAAGATGTGACCTACGTGGGAGCAGGGGACAATTTCCAGGGTGCCCCCACACATCCATGTCTGAAATACAAAAGGTGCAATAGCTAAAATATTTCTCACTGTACGGTAGGGACACCTCCACCGGACAAAAAATAAAAAAAAAAAAAACTGAAATACAGTTGAGCTTGATTTACAACTGGAGAGCTTTCATAACGGGTTGAGTAACCTCTCAAGATCCAATAGCTCTGAGGGAAAACAATGGACTCGTGATCTGGGGGATGTGGGGCTCGAGTCCAAGACAAATAAAATTGCTTAGGACCGGATATTATTTGATTATTTCTAAGAGGCATTTCACAATTTTATGCGACGTTAGAACTGTTTCGGGCTATGCGGTCCATCAAGGGCTCCAACCATCCTAAGTAATGGCAAAATTAGGGTCAATATTGGCAGTGTTAGCTTCGGACACCACAAGAGCTTTCATAACGGGTTGAGTAACCTCTCAAGATCCAATAGCTCTGAGGGAAAACAATGGACTCGTGATCTGGGGGATGTGGGGCTTGAGTCCAAGACAAATAAAATTGCTTAGGACCGGATATTATTTGATTATTTCTAAGAGGCATTTCACGATTTTATTCGTGTGTAGAATTTCTCGCTATGATGTCAAGAAGAGGTTCTAACCATCCTAAAAGGAATCATCAACTGGGGATCAAAAACCTATTGCAAGTTGAGTTTCCTCAAAGCATTAACTCCAACATCTAACTTTGGATTTTGTTGGTCCTGAAACGTTTAACGTTCTCTAGATTACATTATTTCTTTCTTTATTATAGGTGCCTTAATGATATCAGGGATTGTTTTAAAAAGTATACCAACCTAAGGAGTTGCCTTAAAAAAATTTTGTAAAAAAAAAAGTTACGATTCCAATCACTATAATTCACAAAAACATACATGACGTACAAAACAAACTTCGTTCTCGTGTGTAGAATTTCTCGCTATGATGTCAAGAAGAGGTTCTAACCATCCTAAAAGGAATCATCAACTGGGGATCAAAAACCTATTGCAGGTTGAGTTTCCTCAAAGCATTAACTCCGACATCTAACTTTGGATTTTGCTGGTCCTGAAACGTTTAACGTTCTCTAGATTACATTATTACTTTCATTATTATAGGTGCCTTAATGATATCAGGGATTGTTTAAAAAAGTACCAACCTAAGGAGTTGCCTTAAAAAATTTTAGTAAAAAAAAGTCACGATTCCAATCACTATAATTCACAAAAACATACATGACGTAGGTACAAAACAAACTTCGTTCGACAAACATCCCCATTCATTTCCGTATGATAAGTACGACGTATCTCACGAGAAAGTTTATGTCGCTTTAAAGTTCAAATGAAAGATGTTTCCATTTCTAACATAGTATACAGGGTGAATAAGAGTTCCTTGAGATGAAATTATAAAAGGGGAAAAATATAAAAGAAACGGAAAATTATCCACAAAATTGTGCCAAATATGTATGACGATATTAATTTCAAATGAGACGTTATTAATTGGAAATGTTATTAATTTTAGTTAATTTTAAACGAGTGTATTATTATTTTCAAAATTGGAGTCCTAATCAACCCAATAAATTGTGATTTTCTAATTTTTATCTTCTTTTTCTAGTGCCTATTTCTAATACTAAACTTCCTTGGTTCGTTCTTTCGTTGGTATTTTTCAGAGGTGAATAAGAGTTCCTTGAGATGAAATTATAAAAGGGGAAAAATATAAAAGAAACGGAAAATTATCCACAAAATTGTGCCAAATATGGCGATATTATTATCAAATGAGACGTTATTAATTGGAAATATTATTAATTTTAGTTAATTTTAAACGAGTGTATTATTATTTTGAAAATTGGAGTCCTAATTAACCCATTAAATTGTGATTTTCTAATTTTTATCTACTTTTTCTAGTGCTTATTTCTAATACTAAACTTTCTTGGTTCGTTCTTTCGTTGGTATTTTTCAGAATTCCATCAAGTATCTATCTATTTTACCAAAGTTAATATTCTAGCAAAACTCGAAACTCAAAACCTAGCTGATGGTTGTGTAGGGTTTTTTTGTTTCATCCCCAATCTTTTGCAGCACGAGGACGAGTCTCCACTTACTTCAAGGTCCCAGTTAAACCCGCCCACATGTAATTTGGACCGCTTCCCCCGTTTACCAATGCCAAATCTGACAAACTTTCTTGGTTCGTTCTTTCGTTGGTATTTTTCAGAATTCCATCAAGTATCTATCTATTTTACCAAAGTTAATATTCTAGCAAAAATCGAAACTCAAAACCTAGTTGATGGTTATGTAGGGTTTTTTGTTTTATAATTTCCACTTGATAAATTCATTGTAACTAAACTCCCCCGGTATAAATATGTATCATGTATAAACTCCACGGTACATAATACCTGGGGAACATTATGTTGAGTTCACATCATAAATACGTACACATTATTAAACTGTTTATGTTTAACCAAAGCATACATAGCATATACCTGTGTATTTACACAGCATACGAAACATAATATACATAGGTAGGTACATTATTCAGTAGTGTATAAGAAGGGAAATGTCAGTTCTGAACATTCTGTTCGAGAACGAAAAGATTTTGATAAAAGTGATCGACAATAAAGGTGACCTCAGATTTGGATTTTTCACAACTTTTTACGTAGGAATCGACCTTTTATTAATAATATTTTCCCAAATGCAACTCCTCCATTAGGAATAAGGGGGAATGGAAGAGAGGTGGAGAGAAACGGGGCAGAAACACCTCTAGACCAGGCTCGGTTTGAATTCTTGGAGAAAAAAAAAAGATTGGCCCAGCACCTCCAGGTTGAGAGTTAGACTCGGCCTCTGTGGGGTAGTTAGGTTCGTGAAATTTTCACTCGATTAGGACCATAAAAGCAAAGTTCTGAAACTGTGTAGTTTAATGTGTTTAGGTGGAGAGAAACGGGGCAGAAACACCTCTAGACCAGGCTCGGTTTGAATTCTTGGAGAAAAAAAAAAGATTGGCCCAGCACCTCCAGGCTGAGAGTTAGACTCGGCCTCTGTGGGGTAGTTAGGTTCGTGAAATTTTCACTCGATTAGGACCATAAAAGTAAAGTTCTGAAACTGTGTAATTTAATGTGTTTAGAAGACATTAGAAGTGGAGTTAAGATTTGGAAATAAATAGACCTTTTTCAAAGGATATGACAAAGCTCTACAAAACGTGGATGAGTCTGTATTTTTATTGCACTGAAATTTTCACTCGATTAGGACCATAAAAGTAAAGTTCTGAAACTGTGTAGTTTAATGTGTTTAGATGAAATTTTCACTCGATTAGGACCATAAAAGTAAAGTTCTGAAACTGTGTAGTTTAATGTGTTTAGAAGACATTAGAAGTGGAGTTAAGAAGATTTGGAAATAAATAGACCTTGTTCAAAGGATATGACAAAGCTCTACAAAACGTGGATGAGTCTGTATTTTTATTACATAAGACTAATTTCTGTGATCTGAGCCACAAACTGATTTCTGTGATCTACAAATCAATAAATTATCCTTGAAATATTAGCTGAGCTACCGTTGAAATATTAGCTGAGCTACCGTTGAAATATTAGCTGAGCTACCGTTGAAATATTAGCTGAGCTATCGTTGAAATATTAGCTGAGCTATCGAGGAGATCCAAAGCGGAACCTTCCGAGGAGGAATAACTAAAAATACAACAAAAAACCTCATCCTTCGGTCAACCCTCAGGAAAGACATGGAAAATTGAAAAACTAAACCCGTGCACTGAAGAGTTCGAGGAAATGATAAAACTGTCTTCCACATTCTTTCAATTGGTTTTTCATTGCGAACTATTTCCTCTTCCCCTTACCTCCTCAGCCAACCTTGTGGCTAAGGTCATGAAATGGGAGTCACGTGTCATAAGATAATCAAACAATGGGATATTTGAGGTCATATAGAATTAAGGTCGAAACGTCTTTTCGCCCACAAATTAAAAGTTGAGTGGGCTAGCGTAACCACGGGTTCTATAATTCTGCCCCAGGAAAACTTTATCTTCAACAGATATGGTTCGTTCTCGGAACGACTGACTTCCTTCGATCCTGTCTTAAGTGAGAATGTCGTTAAATACTACCAATTAAGGGGAGTGAAAAAACATATAAACTTAAGGCGCAGGGATTAAAATAAAATCGCCTAGCAAATAATTAATATTTCTTCTAGAGAAAAGGGACCATCAGGTAATATAAAATAAGAAGCTTAAGATTACCTTTTAGTAGGCTTATAAAAAAGAATTGAAACCACTTCCCCCCACGGATTGTTAGGAAAATAATTAATGACGGGCAAAAATGGCAATTTATCTTGGGAAATTATTTGAATATTAAAATGACACCTGGGAATCTCGGAAGATATTAAAAAAGAAGAATGAAGTGTGTTTAAATTGGTGAGGGTGGGGCTGTTTATTTTCCTTTTATTTTATCTCTTGGGATGTTATCTTATAATTAGGTAAAAAAAAAAAAAAAAAAATACCTAGTCCGGAATCTATCCATCCCAATTGACAATAATTAAAATCAGAATTTCTAGGACAAAATCAGTGTCTGTGATTCAAAACCTTGGTTACTAAGGAACTAAAAGTTTATCCACAAAACATGAGGAGTGAAAAAGATTGCTATAGTCCACCCTACCTATAATATAGGTGGGTCCACCCTACCTATAATATAGGTGGGAAGGTGGGTATAGCTAACCTAAAGTGTTTAAAAAGGTCTTCAAATGTATAATCAGAATTTCTAGGACAAAATCAGTGTCTGTGATTCAAAACCTTGGTTACTAGGGAACTAAAAGTTTATCCACAAAACATGAGGAGTCCACCCTACCTATAATATAGGTGGGTATAGCTAACCTAAAGTGTTTAAAAAGGTCTTCAAATGGAAAGAACTTTTTTTCAAGTTGGAAAATTAATTTCAATTGAGTGATATTATAATCAGAATTTCTAGGACAAAATCAGTGTCTGTGATTCAAAACCTTGGTTACTAGGGAACTAAAAGTTTATCCACAAAACATGAGTCCACCCTACCTATAATATAGGTGGGTATAGCTAACCTAAATTGTTTAAAAAGGTCTTCAAATGGAAAGAACTTTTTTTTTTCAAGTTGGAAAATTAATTTCAATTGAGTGATATAAAAAAAGTTTTTCAACGGAAGTTTTTTTCTTTCTTTATAAATCGTCAAGTTTTTTGTGAATAATTAAAATAAATCTGTGTATAAGTTTCGACTTAATGACTTTCCTAAAGAAAAAGAAAAACTCCACGAAATGTTTTATTTATTTTGAAATAAATACCCCCTCCTTCTTTGGAAAACAAACGGCGTTTTGCCTTTCCATTTGGTTTAGGAAGCTGTTTTTTTGAAACCAAATTCTCGGAAGTAGGTAAAACTTCGGAGCCATGGTAAGTGCGTAAATGGTACATCAATGAGTATGTCTAAAAGTCTAAAGTAAAATAGACAAATACCTATATAAAGCCCTCAGCTAGCCTGGTTAGCACGTCTGCCTTGTAAGCACTGGATCAAGGGTTCATTCCCCCCGGGGACAAGCTTACTCCTAAACAGACAAAAGGTTCGTTCTCGGAACAGCTCGCTTTTTCTCCTATCCTGACCTCATTCTCTCATTGATTGCGGGACGATAAGACTCCAAATAGATAAGTTACAAGAGCTGGCTTTCTCTTATACTGTCCTGCTTCTCTCTTTAATACGTACACATTATTAAACTGTTTATGTTTAACCAAAGCATACATAGCATATACCTGTGTATTTACACAGCATACGAAACACTTTCTTTATAAATCGTCAAGTTTTTTGTGAATAATTAAAATAAATCTGTGTATAAGTTTCGACTTAATGACTTTCCTAAAGAAAAACTCCACGAAATGTTTTATTTATTTTGAAATAAATACCCCCTCCTTCTTTGGAAAACAAACGGCGTTTTGCCTTTCCATTTGGTTTAGGAAGCTGTTTTTTTGAAACCAACTTCTCGGAAGTAGGTAAAACTTCGGAGCCATGGTAAGTGCGTAAATGGTACATCAATGAGTATGTCTAAAGTAAAATGGACAAATACCTATATAAAGCCCTCAGCTAGCCTGGTTAGCACGCCTGCCTTGTAAGCACTGGATCAAGGGTTCATTCCCCCCGGGGGACGAGCTTACTCCTAAACAGACAAAAGGTTCGTTCTCGGAACAGCTCGCTTTTTCTCCTATCCTGACCTCATTCTCTCATCGATTGCGGGACGATAAGACTTCAAATAGATAAGTTACAAGAGCTGGCTTTCTCTTATACTGTCCTGCTTCTCTCTTCGATTGCGGGACGATAAGACCTCCCTTGTTAAAGTTTCCTTCGTCAAACCTACTGAAAGCTCACTTACCAGATCGTGTCCTATCCTCTGGTAGTAATAGTTCTTGTATTCGTCCATCCACACTTCAGCCAGACGGACCGAGTTCCTCTTCAACACGTTCACTCCCGTCCTCCACTTGTAGGGAGATCGTTTTCGGAAAGACATCTTACCTGGTTGCCTCCTTGTTTATGGCACGGGTAAAGGCCGACAGGTTTATGCATATCGGTGGGTTTGCACGCAGAATCAATACACATTCCGGACCAGTCGTTGCTCACCTGTAATCCATTTGGAACAATGTAAACGTTAGGAACGACCAGATATTAACTGGATTCTTTAAGTTCAAAGAGCTATAGAACCCGGAAAAGTGGTTCAAGGAGCAAATTACAAGAGTCATAGGATTGTAGAAAAGGTGGCCCTAAAATTTAATGAGTAAATTTCTAATATCCAACATGTTTGTCAAAATTAAAAAAAATCGATTTTCAATTTTATGTGTGGCAAATTTCTTCTGAATTGAACGAACTTGGGAATAAAAATTTGTTCGTTCACTATTCGAACGCTGTTTCAGCACCGAACAGGTAATTTCCAAAAGCAATTTGACCTCTAAATTGTTCCCTCCAAAACGGGACCATTGAGGTGTTATAGGATACCTCCGTCCTTTCGCCTTTCCCAATGGTCCCCACTGTCCACTCCTAAGTGCTTCCCACAGTAGATTCGTAGACGTTCAACCCATCCTTAGGGCTATTTGCCCCTACACATAAGCTTCGGAGTGGGCTTTTTGTGTGGAGTTAAGCTCCGCAGTACTTACATCTCCGGAAGCCACAGCATCCCCGGGGATAAACAGTTCGGGGTAAATGTTGTCCAGGTACCACTTGAATGATTTGCAGCCCAGATTTCTCCTCAGCTCTTTCCTCGATGTGACGTCACCAAAATCGCCCTGGAAAAATAATGTTCAGAGATGATTAGGGAAAAATTCGATTTACCCCCGGTTCTACAAAGTGAGTTTAAACTTGAACGGAGTATAAACATACTTTGTGGCCCCGGACCTTAGTGTTAATATAGGCCCGACGGTGCTTCGAACTTTTAACGCTCGGGCGCCTTTCGGCGCGCTTGATAGCCATAAATATTTAAAGGCACATATAGCCCAGTGGTAAAGTGCTTGCTATGCAGGAGGTCCCAGAGTCGACCAAAAATATTGCACTTGAATTTTGACTTCAGATTGAAAGAAGTTTCGATTCCGATGGTACGTAGATTATAGATAGCTAATTGAAATATGAGGAGAATAAAGAACAAGAAACAAATCAACAGAGAGAAGAAATAGAAGGGGAAACGAGAAGATAAAATGAAAAACAAGGAGCGTACAAAGGAACGAAATAAGGAGGAGAGTCGGGAAAAACGAAGAACAAGGAGTACACAAAGAAATTACAAAGCAGAGAAGTAAGGAGAGCAAAGAAAGTAATAAGTTGCTATGATCATTATTACGGTGGGTATTATTAAATTTTCTTTAATTGAAATGAAAACATGTTTCTCTTTCTCTCCCGTACCTAAGGGATAATTAGGAATATTATCCCCTTAAAAAAAACTCCTTTTTTTTTTTTTTTTTTTTTTTTTAAGATAATACCAAAAGTTGGCAGTATCTATGAGTATTGAGTATGCTTTTATGGATTAACAGATCAAATAATTTCTCAAGCTGATCGGTGCATCAAAAGGAGCAGTGAGTAAGCTACCAATGGCCGGCCGGTTCCACAATCAGAGTTTAGACTTTGTTTAAGTTTAACTCTTCGATTAAACAATCTGGTTGTTTCAAGTCAAAAAATTAGATTGTTTAATCCGAGAGCTTTGTGGTCCTGGCATCCTGGTTATCAATGAAATATTTGTAGAGAGATTTTTACATAGTTCATCTCGTGTTATACATAAATATTTTCATTCAATATTTTCTTGTGCGTACGTCACTGATGTAACCCCAGTTAAAATGAAAAGAAGAAAAGTGTTAAGATGTACAAATGTACAAAGCTCGAAAGGCAAAAAGAAAACATGCGAAAATATTAAATTCAAACGAGGAAAAATATGTTCGTTAATTTTTAGTCAATTAGTCTTTTTCATGTTCCACAAAGGTTTGGAAAAAGGAAAGTGAAAACATTTTATTTTCTTCTGTTTCAGGTGTAGGAAGCTCCAGTTAAAATGAAAAGAAGAAAAGTGTTAAGATGTACAAATGTACAAAGCTCAAAAGGCAAAAAGAAAACATGCGAAAATATTAAATACAAACGAGGAAAAATATGTTCGTTAATTTTTAGTCAATTAGTCTTTTTCGTGTTCCACAAAGGTTTGGAAAAAGAAAAGTGAAAACATTTTATTTTCTTCTGTTTCAGGTGTAGGAAGCTTTTTTTTTTATTCAGAACAGAAACGAAAGAGAAACTTCCAAAGCGAATGGTTTTTATGTCTTTCTTCATGAAATAAATCTCTCATACCTTGTTAATTTCTCAAGGTTTAACCTCATTTCCACGAGCATTCATTATCTTTCTTTTTGGCGTGATCACCAGTTAAAATGAAAAGAAGAAAAGTGTTAAGATGTACAAATGTACAAAGCTCAAAAGGCAAAAAGAAAACATGCGAAAATATTAAATGCAAACGAGGAAAAATATGTTCGTTAATTTTTAGTCAATTAGTCTTTTTCGTGTTCCACAAAGGTTTGGAAAAAGAAAAGTGAAAACATTTTATTTTCTTCTGTTTCAGGTGTAGGAAGCTTTTTTTTATTCAGAACAGAAACGAAAGAGAAACTTCCAAAGCGAATGGTTTTTATGTCTTTCTTCATGAAATAAATCTCTCATACCTTGTTAATTTCTCAAGGTTTAACCTCATTTTCACGAGCATTCATTATCTTTCTTTTTGGCGTGATCATTTTTTTTTCGACGATACGAAATTTATGGACCACATTATTAATGGTTGAATGGTTCATTGCTTAAGTTCAAGTATTTCTCTCTCTTTCGTAGAGTTTAAGCAAAGCTCAAGTGCTCCCATGTCCAGTTTTCAAAATTCTCCAGTACAATTTTTCAACTCACTGTTTCGTTTTTTTTCTTTTAAAACGATTAACAATCATTGTTTTTACTTGAGACTTGGCTAAAACATAACTGACAGCAAAATCTGGAACATCTAGAAGTTATGCAGGAATGAAAATTAAGAAGAAACATATTAGTCCAAATAAGCAAAGCTCAAGTGCTCCCATGTCCAGTTTTCAAATTTCTCAAGTACAATTTTTCAACTTACTGTTTCGTTTTTTCTTTTAAAAACGATTATCAATCGTTGTTTTTACTTGAGAGTTGGGTAAAACATAACTCACAAACTGATAGCAAAATCTGGAACATCTAGAAGTTATGCAGGAATGAAAATTAAGAAGAAACATATTAGTCCAAAGGAAGCCCCAAATTCGGAAAATTAATCAAAACAACATTCTAGTCTTAAGCATGCGCATACGTACAGATTAGTAAACCAACACATGCCATAATCGGGACAATAAACCCAAGATGAACAAGAAATGAAAATTATTATACAAAGGCGTTTTATACACACTGATTTCAAAGAAAATGCGTCAAGTTTTTTTTCTGATTTACAGTAGTTATCTATAGAGAAAAAATAGTTTGTAGTTTTTATCAAATTGTTCAAAGAATTTAGATTTTATTGAGCTAGAATGAATTAAGCAACGGACTAGAAAAAGCAAAAGCTGCTGTCCTAAACAAAATGTCACATCTGATTGTTTTTCAATTTCGAAGCTACATCTTCTTGCCTAAAGAAAGCGACCGATGCGACGGTAAAGTAGAAAAATGAAATAGCTTACCCCAGCAGAAATAATTCAGTTGCTTACATCCTAAAAGTTTAAATACATATACTGTTACCATGCAAGATAAAAGGATTTTACTCCTCGGAAGTCAGGTACTCGAAATTGACCGAGTTGAATGGCTAGTTTCTCTGGCTCAGAAATGACTGCCAAAAACTTCAATGACGTTTCCTGAAAAGTTAGGAATTTGGATATACTGCCTTTTCATTAAGGAGGGCAGCATTGCAGTCCGTTCTTTTTTAATCCAGAGACTTCAGAGTACACTAAGCCAACTTCAAAGATATTGATGATGCGATGATAGCGATGAAACCACAGCCGAAACTATTGATGAATAATGAGCGTAGAGCAAGATTTCCAGCATGCAGAGATTCCACACCCTAACCAAAAGCATTTGACAGACACCGCCAAGTTTCTAATCGCACTGTCTCGCAAGGAAAGACAATGTCAAACTGCCGTCATCCAGAACTGTCCTGGATAGATGAGAAAAATGATGAATGAACATTTTCCATGGCAATTGATGATGCGATGATAGCGATGAAACCACAGCCGAAACTATTGATGAATAATGAGCGTAGAGCAAGATTTCCAGCATGCAGAGATTTCACACCCTAACCAAAAGCATTTGACAGACACCGCCAAGTTTCTAACCGCACTGTCTCGCAAGGAAAGACAATGTCAAACTGCCGTCATCCAGAACTGTCCTGGATAAGATGAGAAAAATGATGAATGAACATTTTCCAGGGCGAAAAAAATGCCAAGAGCTCCCAAAGATGTAAAGCATGTCGAGCGTTGTGGCGTTCCACAGGGAGATGTTTTATTACCTGCAAATTCCAAGAAAATCCCCCAACGTGAACTTTGTTATTTTTCATATTTATCTGAAAAGTTTTGTCGTTGATGCTTCGGATGACAGGACACACGACGTTAGAACTGTTTCGGGCTATGCGGTCCATCAAGGGCTCCAACCATCCTAAGTAATGGCAAAATTAGGGTCAATATTGGCAGTGAACTTCGGGCACCACAAAAGCTTTAATAACGGGTTGAGTTAGCTCTCAAAACCCAGTAGCTCAGAGGGAAAACAATGGACTCGTGATCTGGGGGATAGGGCTCGAGTTCAAGTGAAGACAAATAAAATTGGTTAAAACCGGACATTATTTGATTATTTGTAAGAGGCATTTCACGATTTTATTTTATCCCTTTTCCAGCTTGGAGCGTGGACAAAAAGCTTTATAAAAATATAAAGAAAACAAGATTTCAGTAGACACTAATAAAGTTATAGGAAGACACTGTTGAATTGTGTCGAAACAAATAACACTATAACTGGTCTACCTCTAGCTACATTTACTTTGAAAAAATAAACATGATTGTATTAGAAAAGAGAACACAATAAAAAAAGAAGACAACACAAAGTGAAAATTAGTTTGAAATAGAAAGAAGGAGATAATAAAGGAAAACAAAAGGAAAGAAAACTGAAAGAAAAGCGACCGCATCGAGAAGATTGGATTAAATTATACTTCATCATTTTCTAATGACTGATGGAACCTACAGGGTGTGACTTCTTGTCGGAACTTTTATAGGGAATATTAAGGAAACTTGTATTGGAAATGGGAACAAAAAGAACCCCTAGGTATTCTGTACTTTGGAACCCTCTTTCAGCCTGCTGATAGGCAATTGTGAATTTTGTCATTAAAAATGTGGATAACGATTGTAGAATACTTACTGTTGCTTTACGCAGCCTCCACGGATGTATGTAGGACTATACCACCTCCAAATCGTCCTGTCACTTGTCGCCAGATGTTGCTTTACGCAGACCTAAGTCCTCTATACATGTAGAATGAATGCTATCTTCAACTTCAATGACTTCCCTCAAGCAAATAAAACTCAAACACAATTTGACTGTGATCACTATAAAACAAATGGGGGTTTATTTACACTTTATAATAAACACAATACAAGTTTACACAACTGGAAAATAGCAATTTTCCTTCGGAAAAGTACTGAAAAACCTCACTTTCAGCTTTCCCAATTTTCTCAATTTTCTTTTCTTTTCTAAAATTTTCTAGCTTCAGATTTTCGCTCCTAAAAAACCGCATCACAACGAGCACAAAATAAGATCTCGAATTCTACCAAAAGTAGAAATCGTGAAGGTAAAATAAAAAATGTAAACAAAGATTTTGAACCCGGTAAAATTCAAAAAATATACAAATAAAACTATCCCTGTTCGTGACAGTGAAGGTAAAATAAAAAATGTAAACAAAGATTTTGAACCCGGTAAAATTCAAAAAATATACAAATAAAACTATCCCTGTTCGTGACACTTACCCTGAAGCATTTAAATATCCCCCCAAAAAACGTACAAAAATACAGGCTAATGACGAAAAAATTTGAGAAATCTGTTTAATAAGTAGCTATATCTATAACAGCGTTTTATACCTAGGTATTTCAAACCACTTAATCCCTGTTCGTGACATCCTCCCACCAAATTTTGATCATACAGCAAATGAATCAAAATTTCTACAAAATAAGTCTAAAAAGGGAAAAAACAAGATGTACTTTAAAGGGTTAATATGTCCTAAGGCTACAAAGGGTTAACATGTGCTAAACAGTAGACACTAATAAAGTTATAGGAAGACACTGTTGAATTGTGTCGAAACAAATAACACTATAACTGGTCTGCCTCTAGCTACATTTTACTTTGAAAAAATAAACATGATTGTATTAGAAAAGAGAACACAATAAAAAAAAGAAGACAACACAAAGTGAAAATTAGTTTGAAATAGAAAGAAGGAAATAATAAAGGAAAACAAAAGGAAAGAAAACTGAAAGAAAAGCGACCGCATCGAGAAGATTGGATTAAATTATACTTCATCATTTTCTAATGACTGATGGAACCTACAGGGTGACTTCTTGTCGGAACTTTTATAGGGAATATTAAGGAAACTTGTATTGGAAATGGGAACAAAAAGAACCCCCAGGTATTCTGTACTTTGAAACCCTCTTTCAGCCTGCTGATAGGCTATTGTGAATTTTGTCATTAAAAATGTGGATAACGATTGTAGAATACTTATCCTGAAGCATTTAAATACCCCCCCCCCAAAAAAAAACGTACAAAAATACAGGCTAATGACGAAAATTTTTGAGAAATCTGTATAATAAGTAGCTATATCTATGTACAACATTAGCGTTTTATACCTAGGTATTTCAAACCACTTATTTCCCGAGGGAGGCGGGGTTCTTAAGTAAAACTTTTAGTTTTCGTTTCAAATATCATGATTTACCATTATAAAAAAACAAACGTACAATTTATTGCATGCGACGACGTAAAAGTTTCAAAGTAGTTATAGGAGTCACTGAATCCAAACGTAGTCAAATTTTATGATAAATACCTTGATTGCACTTAATGATTGGTCTGATTCTTAGGTATAGGAAGGAGAAAAGGAATCAGGGGTTAGTTTGGTGGACTTTATGAAGAAAAGTTTGGGGGTGATTTGACCAATGTGACTCGATTTGGAAAGAGACATAGAATCGGATAGATTTTTTTCCAGGCATCCCCCTTTTTTTATTTATCATTATTATTTTTTTTTTTTAGTGCGTCAGCATCATTCAGATAACTAATCAACATAAGTAAATTGATGAGTGCCCAGTTTGGTTTCCAAAGGATTAGACCAGTTGCTCATCTATTTGATCTATAAACTGCCAACGGATCAACAGACGGCAGTTAGGGTTCAGCCAAGCGATTTAGCGAGGACATCTCGAGATCTGTATTAGAAAGAGATAAACCATGAAACTTCATACCGAATTTTGAAGGTTTTAGAATTATAATGGATAGTATCCAAATTTTACAAGTACATTGTATTTAAAAACATGATACACCTATACCTAGCTATTATTGTACTGTGCACATTTTTTAATATTGTTCAAGCACCATTGAACAAAAACAAAAATAGCAACAGAGTTTTGAATGCCTAAATATACAAAATGCCTAATCAACGACTGAAAGAGCTTTTCTGTTTTAGTGCCAAACAAACAATGTACAAACGAATCAATGCTTCATATTTTCAAATGTAAATGACAACCAAAAATGTGCATCAAAACAAAAACAAATTGGAGACGAGAAATGTCAAACAGAAAATGCGGATAGTATATTAAACGAAACAAACGTACAATTTATTGCATGCGACGACGTAAAAGTTCCAAAGTAGTTATAGGAGTCACTGAATCCAAACGTAGTCAAATTTTATGATAAATACCTTGATTGCACTTAATGATTGTTCTAATTCTTAGGTATAGGTATCGCCTCCAATTGAAGCCACCAATTTTGAAACTGGTTGTATTTCGGAAATGGATTCTGAAAGTTTTGGGATCAATACGTGGGATGACAGGAGAAACGACGTGCGTGGGGTCCCTCTTAACTTGATCCAAAAGAGGTTCTAACCAGCCTATAAAACATTAGCAGGAATCAAATAAGTTACAGGCAAGTCTCAAGGCCTCCAATTGAAGCCACCAATTTTGAAACTGGTTGTATTTCGGAAATGGATTCTGAAAGTTTTGGGATCAATACGTGGGATGACAGGCGAAACGACGTGCGTGGGGTCCCTCTTAACTTGGTCCAAAAGAGGTTCTAACCAGCCTATAAAACATTAGCAGGAATCAAATAAGTTACAGACAAGTCTCAATCACACACCCGACAATTACTCAAGACAAGACAATATCCCAGACATAAAATACAATCTTGAACCTAGAACAGTTTTTGGATCATGCACATATTGCACATCCCTTGTTCATGTCCCACAATTACTCAAGACAAGACAATATCCCAGACATAAAATACAATCTTGAACCTAGAACAGTTTTTGGATCATGCACATCCCTTCTCTTTTTCTTGTGAGAATCAAATTGTCGCTCATCAACCTCCATGCACACATTAATTTCTGTAGTTATGGTACATTGTAGATAAGATGTTGTATTATTGGAAGAACATAATATTTATCACCAGTGAAGCGAAGCGGTTAATTAAGTGTCCTTAAAAGTAAAGAAGTGAGCTGAAACCATTTAATGGTGTGGGCAATGACTTGTTTCAGTCTCTTAATCCGATCCAGAAGCGGTTCTAGCCAGCCTAAAACAATTGTCAGGGTTTCATCAAACGTCAGTTTCAGTTCGGACGGCAAAATACCCATTTTGGCGATAACAGGGGAAACGACAGTAGTAGGATCACGAGCGATACGATCCAAGAGTGGTACCAGCCACCCTAGAAACACCAGATGGAAAACCCATTTATTACTGACTTCTTATCAATACTTAATCTCTTGAAATGAGGGAGTTTATATATGCGAGTAATAAAAAGCGTAGTGTTGTGATAAAAAGTACTCAATGTCAATTATGATTTTGTTGTAAAAAAAGAATAAATAAT
>NW_007378437.1:40831-91020 GCF_000475195.1 Diaphorina citri | reverse complement strand
CCCATTTATTACTGACTTCTTATCAATACTTAATCTCTTGAAATGAGGGAGTTTATATATGCGAGTAATAAAAAGCGTAAAGTGTTGTGATAAAAAGTACTCAATGTCAATTATGATTTTGTTGCAAAAATAGAATAATTTATCAGTTTTGATATCTACTTCAACTAAACGTATCCAGGTTTTCTATGTATTTCTGATTAAAAATTCATTTTAACAAACATCAGAAAGAAGGACATTCTCGTGCAAAAGAACATGCCCCAGATAGATGGGTTTACAATGCATCAAAAATTCAACATGGCTCAAGTTAGAGTATTTAGAGACAACACAGAATTGGAAACGCATCACCACATGTCAGACAAACTTACTTGCAATTTCCAATTGAACCCGCCTACAGAGAATTTAGTATCGTGGAAAATCGCTCTAAAAGTTGCGTCTTCAATTAGGAAGATCAAAGGCGCTACAACACGAGTGGAATTACGACCGATTCTATCCAATAATGGTTCTAACCATCCTAAAACCAACAGAATGACCTTATTACTAAATTAAATTTCATTACAACTCGCATTGTGAATACCTAGTCTATTTATTACAAAGGAAGCTGCCCTCCTGAACACATTACATCCCAGAGTATTCAATCGTAAAATTAGAACAACACATCACGGACAAGATAGAAAACGAAGCGAAGAAAAGTCACACCCAAAACAAAGGAAGCTGCCCTCCTGAACACATTACATCCCAGAGTATTCAATCGTAAAATTAGAACAACACATCACGGACAAGATAGAAAACCAAGCGGGGAAAAGTCACACCCAACAGGAAACGGTTTCAAAAGAAAACTTTCCAATCGAGCTGAAAAAAAGAGAATCCGAATTTTGGTAAAACTGTGACAGGAATTTCTGGATAACTTACGGTTAGGTCCCACTCGAAGCCCCCTACGGCAGGATCACTAGGGAAAGTCACTTCGAATGTGGTATCGTCAATGATTTGAATATTGGGACATACCACAGTGGTGTGATTTCTACCGATTCGATCTAGGAGTGGTTGTAACCAGCCTGATTCGAGATAATGGAAGAAGAACAAGAAGACGATTAAAGGTTAAAGAAGATGAAAACTCACCGTGGTAAGTAACAAAAGAAAAACCAGAATTAGAAAGGCTCATAAGTACCTACAAATTTAAAGCTGATATTGGTCTAATACCCTAAATGTTGTTTACATAGTTAAGATTTCCTTACGAGCCCACATTTTTATTAAATAATGGATAAAAAATTAAAATAAAATAAAAATTAATGTCAAAGCACATTTTGCTAAGTATAATAAGTATAATCCTTTTTTAGAGACTCTCATTTAGATGTCCATTTTTCAAAAGAGGACGGGTGGGTATTTCAGATAATCTTTATTTTATTTTCATCTACGAAACAAACTCGAATTCATGCGACTCATGGAGACAAACACACGGTTTGGACAAATCGACGGCGTTGGGACGGTATCAGGATGTCTTTTAATTCGATCTAACAACGGTTCTAACCAGCCTGCCAAATTACGGAAAGAAAGGGGGAAATCAGAGGTGAGTATAATATCAGTTTTTCTTCATACCAGTAACAAAATCGACATCAGTTTTTCTAGCACTCCGGTATCAGGATGTCTTTTAATTCGATCTAACAACGGTTCTAACCAGCCTGCCAAATTACGGAAAGAAAGGGGGGAAATCAGACGTGAATATAATACTTATCAGTTTTTCTTGATACCAGTAACAAAATCGATATCAGTTTTTCTAGCACTCCACTCGTGATATTACAAATCTTATATTATAAGAACGAGATCCATCACAGTTCATAGTTCCACACTGATCGCTCTATCTCAAGAATCACAAGACCTAGAAAGCTGAAATTTGGTAGGAATATTCCTTTTATGGTCTAGGTGTGCAATAAGAAAGGATTTTGCGAAAATCTAAACCGATCCTATACCTACAAATTTAAAGCTGATATTGGTCTAATACCCTAAATGTTGTTTACATAGTTAAGATTTCCTTACGAGCCCACATTTTTATTAGATAAATAATGGATAAAAAATTAAAATAAAATGAAAATTAATGTCAAAAGCACATTTTGCTAGGTGTAATAAGTTATAATCCTTTTTTAGAGACTCTCAATTAGATGTCCATTTTTCAAAAGAGGACGGGTAGGTATTTCAGATAATCTTTATTTTATTTTCATCTACGAAACAAACTCGAAGTGACATTCATGCGACTCATGGAGACTAACACACGGTTTGGACAAATTTCTGAACGGAGGGAGAGGAGTATCATGCAGAATTCCACACAATCTTTATGAACCCACAATTTTTTTTTCTTTTCTTTTGACCCAGTAATCTTAATCGGACCAAAAACTCTATCGCAGCCCAGAAAAAAATACCTCCAAGCTCCAAGAAAAGCCACCAACTTGGACGTCCTCAGGTATGTAAAACTCCAATGTGTTTTCGTCGATTTCGTCAATCGACGGCGTTGGGACGGTATCAGGATGTCTTTTAATTCGATCTAACAACGGTTCTAACCAGCCTGCCAAATTACGGAAAGAAAGGGGGGAAATCAGACGTGAGTATGATACTTATCAGTTTTTCTTGATACCAGTAACAAAATCGATATCAGTTTTTCTAGCACTCCATGCACTCGTGATATTACAAATTACATACAGATTCTAAAGATAAATACGAATAAAATTTCACAAAGAAAATTTACCAATGTATATAAGTACTATATGGGGAATATGCGAAAGTCTCACTCAAGGAAGTTTGCCTTATCCATTCGTTTTGTAGGTTAGACGTAAAGATACCATTATAAAATCTGCAGAAGTACATAGTCCAAAGGAAGCCCCAAATTCGGAAAATTAATCAAAACAACATTCTAGTCTTAAGCATGCGCATACGTACAGATTAGTAAACCAACACATGCCATAATCGGGACAATAAACCCAAGATGAACAAGAAATGAAAATTATTATACAAAGGCGTTTTATACGCACTGATTTCAAAGAAAATGCGTCAAGTTTTTTTTCTGATTTACAGTAGTTATCTATAGAGAAAAAATAGGTTGTAGTTTTTATCAAATTGTTCAAAGAATTTAGATTTTATTGAGCTAGAATGAATTAAGCAACGGACTAGAAAAAGCAAAAGCTGTCCTAAACAAAATGTCACATCTGATTGTTTTCCAATTTCGAAGCTACATCTTCTTGCCTAAAGAAAGCGACCGATGCGACGGTAAAGTAGAAAAATTAAATAGCTTACCCCAGCAGAAATAATTCAGTTGCTTACACCCTAAAAGTTTAAATACATATACTGTTACCATGCAAGATAAAAGGATTTTACTCCTCGGAAGTCAGGTACAAGGTACTCGAAATTGACCGAGTTGAATGGCTAGTTTCTCTGATGTCAATACAACCACTGGCCATTCTGCCCTGCTAAAAAAGAGGGCAGTAAGTCCAAAATTTGACATTTTGAGTTATATATCTATACCCACGTATTTTTATGCGTAGAATTCAAAAAACGCATCATTTGCGAGATGAGGGGCGAAGCGACCGTGGTGTTATCCCGAGCAATTCGATCCAGCAAAGGCTCCTGCCCGAATAGGACTGAAAAGTCCCTTTACCCCAGCAGTCTAAACAAGGTGTCGTATATTTGATGGGTTAAAGAATAATACATGTAATAACATCAGTAACAGGAAAATAACAGGAAGATTACTCGCGAGTTGCAAGGATTAAGAGAGAAATGTGTGATTTATCTGAGGTCGAAAATGGGTTAGTTTAAACTGCTTCGTTTTATGTTGTTGTAGCGGCTTTAGCTGTAGCCGAATGGTGATGGCAGAATAAAGAAAGGATATCGACAATATCCCAGACATAAAATACAATCTTGAACCTAGAACAGTTTTTGGATCATGCACATCCCTTCCGACTTACATTCATGTCCCAATCAAAACCACCGCAGTGAGATGGAATCTCGTGAAACATGACTTCTAACGTATTATCATCTATTATATCGATCTGAGGACTAGCAATGACTTGTTTCAGTCTCTTAATCCGATCCAGAAGCGGTTCTAGCCAGCCTAAAACAATTGTCAGGGTTTCATCAAACGTCAGTTTTAGTTTGGACGGCAAAATACCCATTTTTTTTACTTTCTATTACCCTTAAACATAATATTTATCACCAGTGAAGCGAAGCGGTTAATTAAGTGTCCTTAAAAGTAAAGAAGTGAGCTGAAACCATTTAATGGTGTGGACATGATTACTAGATATGTGCGTTATGACCGAAAGGATTCCAAAAGTGTACATCACAAAAGCACTGTTGCTCCAAATCTCTTCTGTCCATTACTGTGGACTGTGGAGATTCCTCCCAATAACATCATAAATAGCATCTGGATTTCTCCTCAAGTAAAAGGAAGCTGCAGGAAAACTGTGAGAGAATATTACAACTAATAACCATCACCAAACGGAGAGATGTTGCTGATTTCGACAGCCAATTTCAGCATTGTCTTGACGACAAAAGGGTAGTGATCGACTAAGTCCTCAGTCGAATCGACATTGAACAGAGAAGTCCTGCAAAATTTACACAGAGGTGCAGAAGCTAAACAGCACAGAATGTGAATGACCTAAGGACGCGGTGAGGTGAAACAAGAGCCGTCTTGGGCGGACCGACAAAAACACAACTGGGGGGGAGAACTTACGTTAAGATCCCAAGTGAAACCTCCGACCATGGGAAGCTCCCCTGGTTCGGTAAAGGTAACTTCCAACGTTAGGCTGCTGATTATTTGCAGTTCCACACTAGGACAACTTATTCAACCCATTGCCTAACCTGGTTGACTTACTTTCAAATCCAAATCAAAGCCACCTATAAGAAAATAGCCGCCATGGGGGAAATATATCCTGAATGTATCGTCCTTAATGGAGGCGATAACATGCAGTTCCACACTAGGACAACTTATTCAACCCATTTCCTAACCTGGTTGACTTACTTTCAAATCCAAATCAAAGCCACCTATAAGAATATAGCCGCCATGGGGGAAATATATCCTGAATGTATCGTCCTTAATGGAGGCGATAACGGGGGAAACGACAGTAGTAGGATCACGAGCGATACGATCCAAGAGTGGTACCAGCCACCCTAGAAACACCAGATGAAAATCCCATTTATTACTGACTTCTTATCAATACTTAATCTCTTGAAATGAGGGAGTTTATAAATGCGAGTAATAAAAAGCGTTAAGTGTTGTGACAAAAAGTACTCAATGTCAATAATTATGATTTTGTTGTAAAAATATAATTATCAGTTTTGATATCTACTTCAACTAAACGTATCCAGGTTTTCTTTATATTTCTGATTAAAAATTCATTTTAACAAACATCAGAAAAAGGACATTCTCGTGCAAAAGAACATGCCCCAGATGGATGGGTTTACAATGCATTAAAAATTCAACATGGCTCAAGTTAGAGTATTTGGAGACAACACAGAATTGGAAACGCATCACCACATGTCACACAAACTTACTTGCAATTTCCAATTGAACCCGCCTACAGAGAATTTAGTATCGTGGAAAATCGCTCTAAAAGTGGCGTCTTCAATTAGGAAGATCAAAGGCGCTACAACACGGGTGGAATTACGACCGATTCTATCCAATAATGGTTCTAACCATCCTAAAACCAACAGAATCACCTTATTACTTAAGCAAAGCTCAAGTGCTCCCATGTCCAGTTTTCAAATTTCTCAAGTACAATTTTTCAACTTACTGTTTCGTTTTTTCTTTTAAAAAGATTATCAATCGTTGTTTTAACTTGAGAGTTGGCTAAAATATAACTCACAAACTGACAGCAAAATCTGGAACATCTAGAAGTTATGCAGGAATGAAAATTAAGAAGAAACATATTAGTCCAAAGGAAGTCCCAAATTCGGAAAATTAATCAAGACAACATTCTAGTCTTAATAAGCATGCGCATACGTACAGATTAGTAAACCAATACATGCCTTAATCGGGACAATAGGCCTAAGATGAACAAGAAATGAAAATTATTATACAAAGGCGTTTTATACACACTGATTTCAAAGAAAATGCGTCAAGTTTTTTTTCTGATTTACAGTAGTTATCTATAAAGAAAAAATAGGTTGTCTTTTTTATCAAATTGTTCAAAGGATTTAGATTTTACTGAGCTAGAATGAATTAAAAAACGGACTAGAAAAAGCAAAAGCTGCTGTCCTAAACAAAATGTCACATCTGATTGTTTTTCAATTTCGAAGCTACATCTTCTTGCCTAAAGAAAGCGACCGATGCGACGGTAAAGTAGAAAAATTAAATAGCTTACCCCAGCAGAAAGAATTCAGTTGCTTACATCCTAAAAGTTTAAATACATATACTGTTAACATGCAAGATAAGAGGATTTTACTCCTCGGAAGGCAGGTACTCGAAATTGACCGAGTTGAATGGCTACTTTCTCTGACCTTATTACTAAATTAAATTTCATTACAACTCACATTGTGAATATCTAGTCTATTTATTTATTTTTTTACAAGAAAAGACAACCTTATTACTAAATTAAATTTCATTACAACTCACATTGTGAATATCTAGTCTATTTATTTATTTTTTTACAAGAAAAGACAATTTTTTTGATCACTGACAAAAGAATTAATGACAGCTTTAGAACACAGCCACATCTGAAGACACAACCGTCAACACAAACTCCATAAGAGCAACACACACAACCCTTGAGGAAATCATTCCGAGAAACCCACAACTTACTTGCAAATCAAAATTAAAGCCTCCTACGGAGAATCTGCTAGTTTTGTGGAATGTCAATCTAAAAGTGCGGTCTACGATTTGCGAGATGAGGGGCGAAGCGACCGTGGTGTTATCCCGAGCAATTCGATCCAGCAAAGGCTGTAACCATCCTAAAAACAACAATGCCCTAACACGTTAAGTTATGTACACAAGATCATTAAGTTCCTACTTATTGAATCAATTAAAAAGGCCACTCTGAGGCTTGGATGTAGGAGCCCTAAAAGTTTGGTCAAGCTTGTCCCTACGAATCTACTGAATCAATTAAGTGTTCCTATAGAAAATTTGGCTGATTTCCTAAAACTTTGTCATCTGAAAGTATTGAAGGACAATTTGCGAGTATTCACGACAAAATTTGCTGTGTAAAAGGAGCAAAGGCTGTAACCATCCTAAAAACAACAATGTCAACAATGCCCTAACACGTTAAGTTATGTACACAAGATCATTAAGTTCCTACTACTTATTGAATCAATTAAAAAAGCCACTCTGAGGCTTGGATGTAAGAGCCTTAAATGTTTGGTCAAGCTTGTCCCTATGAATCTACTGAATTAATAAATTAAGTGTTCCTATAGAAAATTTGGCTGATTTCCTAAAACTTTGTCATCTGAAAGTATTGGACGACAATTTGCGAGTATTCACGACAAACTTTGCTGTGTAAAAGGGCCGTTTTTGGAGGCTGCAGGGGAAATCCGGACTACAAGTAGAAGTTTTGGTTACAAGTAAGCTGGAAACCATTTTACAAAATGTAGATATGCTATGAAATGTCAATAAATCTAGTGATGTACCCATGTACCTACAAACATATAGGTTTACAATATGGCTCTGGAGCTTGAAATACTCGATTTAGAAATTGAGGATTTATCAATGGGAGTTGTCATCAGAACCACGAAATTATTATAAATTCCACCCTTCTCTTTACAGGAAAAATAGAGTAGGTACATTCATAAATCTATCATTATACGAGTACACGTACACAGTACACATCCATAAGAATACATAAAGAAATCGACCACAGATTCATTCACAACACACCCAAACCCTCATGGAACAAGCACTCCACTCGTGATATTACAAATTACATACAGATTCTAAAGATAAATACGAATAAAATTTCACAAAGAAAATTTACCAATGTACATAGGTACTATATGGGAAATATGCGAAAGTCTCACTCAAGGAAGTTAGCCTTATCCATTCGTTTTGTAGGTTAGACGTAAAGATACCATTATAAATTCTGCAGAAGTACCTAATTATACCTAAACAGCACAGAATGTGAATGACCTAAGGACGCGGTGAGGTGAAACAAGAGCCGTCTTGGGCGGACCGACAAAAACACAACTGGGGGGAGAACTTACTTTAAGATCCCAAGTGAAACCTCCGACCATGGGAAGCTCCCCTGGTTCGGAAAAGGTAACTTCCAACGTTAAGCTGCTGATTATATCTATGATTGGACTTGCTACGGATGTTCTACTCCTGGCGATTCTGTCCAGTAGTGGTTCTATCCACCCTGAAGAGATTTTTTTTCTAAGAGGTTGGACGGAGGGAACTGTAACTGCTAGGGTCTTATCGTCCCGAAATCGAAGAAAGAAGGAAGACAGGATAGGAGGAAAGTCAGCCGTTCCGAGAACGAACATTATCCCATCAGGATAAAATCCGCCCCGGCTTTCGAACCCGCAGCCTAGGGCTTACAAGGCAGACGCGCCACCAACCAAGCTAACTAGGCTGGCCCTGAAGAGATTAAGGCGATAGAAGACAATGTAGATGGACGTTGTCTTTCAAAAACAATATTAGAAGTCGGGGTATAAAGGTATGAGTAAATAAAGATATGGCCAAAGTGGGGCTTTTCCCCTGCTTAGGTAAGTAAATTCCGAGAACGAACATTATCCCATCAGGATAAAATCCGCCCCGGGCGGGAATCGAACCCGCGGCCTAGGGCTTACAAGGCAGACGCGCCACTAACCAAGCTAACTAGGCTGGCCCAGAAGAGATTTGAAGAGATTAAGGCGATAGAAGACAATGTATAAGGACGTTGTTTTTCAAAAACAATAGAAGTCGGGGTATAAAGGTATGGGTGGATTATAAAATATTATGGAGTTCGTTCTACATTTCAGTTTATTAAATTGTTTTTCAAAAGTTCGATAGGAGGAAAGCCAGCCGTTCCGAGAACGAACATTATCCCATCAGGATAAAATCCGCCCCGGGCGGGAATCGAACCCGGGGCCTAGGGCTTACAAGGCAGACGCGCCACTAACCAAGCTAACTAGGCTGGCCCTGAAGAGATTTGAAGAGATTAAGGCGATAGAAGACAATGTATAAGGACGTTGTCTTTCAAAAACAATAGAAGTCGGGGTATAAAGGTATGGGTGGATTATAAATATGGAGTTCGTTCTACATTTCAGTTTATTAAATTGTTTTTCAAAAGTTTAACATTAGTTAGCCTTTCTTATAATTTATTCTATTTACCTTGTTTATCTTCATTTACAAGCTCCAAAGTTTGGAGTTCTTCGAGCACAGATTTTTTCAATACGTAGTATTTTGCATATTGTAAAAGAGCCCACACACTGACAACACACACTCTTTCAATTTATCCAGAAAAACAAGCAAGGATAGAGGGGACGATTCAAGGGACACAAAGGAAGATCCTTCATTAAGACATTAAAATTAATGTTAAATTTAAACAAAGCACACGTTGTTTACATGTTAGCTTCGTTGAAAGATGTTAAGGCAACATTATTAATTGCCCTCTTCCAGGTTCATAGGCTTAAAATTTACCCCTAAGTCTAAACACTCATCAGTCTCATCACTTATGAGAACATTAAAAACTAGATCTATTGATTTCTAGAAGAAGATGATTTTGTTTGCCACAGTTAAAGTCGTCACAGATGAAATTGTAAGGACCTTAACCCATATGAGTCCGGTGTGGCCAATTTATAACACACTAATCCATCTAGATTTTGAAAAAGACAACCAAGCATTTAAATAAGGAGGATCTGAAGAAGTTAAAATGACTGAAAAACATGCCAGGTTTCTGTCAAACAACAAAAGCGAATTGATAAGCCTCGGTTAATTCCTGATTGGGGGAGCCATCATCATCAAATAATAGAGAAAAGAGCTGATTTTCAAATGCTTCAGATTTTCGATGGAAAGTACAAACTTTGGATTTGAGAGTAATAACTGAAATTTTTCTCTTTTGGTATTATGTGGGAGTTATTGAGCATTTACCAAGCTGAAATGTTACACTAATGAGAGGAGTTGTAGTCCTGACGGAATGGATAAGAACTGATGATCCCTTGTTGTTTTCATCTAATACATGATACAAAGTACGAAGATATCAACCTACAGTATTTGTTATATCCCTTTACTTTTTCACAACCGGACGGACCAAACTTTGGATTTGAGAGTAATAACTGAAATTTTTCTCTTTTGGTATTATGTGGGAGTTATTGAGCATTTACCAAGCTGAAATGTTAGACTGTTACAGCCCTAACGAGAGGAGTTGTAGTCCTGACGGAATGGATAAGAACTGATGATCCCTTGTTGTTTTCATCTAATACATGATACGAAGTACGAAGATATCAACCTACAGTATTTGTTACATCCCTTTACTTTTTCACAACCGGACATTCGAACTAATTTATTACAAAATTCAGAAATAATTTACTAATTAAAATGAGCGGGTATAAAACAACGGGGCTATGCATCCCTTTTGTTCCGCGTATACAATAGGTAAACACATTTTACCTGTGTGCTCATTAAATTTATAAATGAAAAATTCATTAATATAGCAGGTACATGCCGTGAATTCCCTTGTGAACCACATCAGAGCAGTCAGAACCGAAAATAATTTGGCACAGTACAAGTTATTCAATACTTTTACAGATGTAGTATTTTAGACCATCAAAATGTGCATTGTTGATGTGGTTGATATTTAAAAGTACTATTTTGTAGTAGGTACCTATAGTATTGTTTGTAGGTAAACACATCAAAGAATTTAAGCATGTAGATTGTAGGTATCTATTGATGGGGGTAGCTACTCTATTTCTGTACACTTCTGGAGGGATGTTTAACATATTCCACCAATAACTTTGAGGTTTATATCCTCTTTAAATAGGGAAGAGGAAACTAAAAGCGACTTTTCAATACTACCATATCAGTCTATATGAGATCCGTGAAAAAAATATTGACAGGGTTCAACCAACCTAAATGGTGCATCAGTGCTTAGCACCGTGGATTTTGGATCTGAAGGTTGGTGGTTCGAGTACACTCGTATTTTATTATATTCCAGAAGATATTTTGCATCGAATAAAACAAGAAGATGAAAACTCACCGTGGTAAGTAACAAAAGAAAAACCAGAATTAGAAAGGCTCATAAGTACCTACAAATTTAAAGCTGATATTCGTCTAATACCCTAAGTGTTGTTTACATAATTAAGATTTCCTTACGAGCCCACATTTTTATTAAATAATGGATAAAAAATTAAAATGAAATGAAAATTAATGTCAAAAGCACATTTTGCTAAGTATAATAAGTTATAATCATTTTTTAGAGACTCTCATTTAGATGTCCATTTTTCAAAAGAGGACGGGTATTTTGAAAATTTGAAATTATTAATCCCAGTCCGACTCATGAAGCCCTGAAGGAAACACGGATTTCGTTTTACTTCGAATGCACTTTGAGTTTGAGCCCACAACACACATGGGATGGTAGGGAAATTTCGAGATTGTTCTTCCTAGGAAACGTTTTCGAGTATTTGCACCCGTTTTATTATTTATAAACTGCTATGTTTAAGTAATCGAAATACTCCTGGTGTTTTCACAGTTACTACGGTTGGAGTGGACTAGTGGAGTACGTATATGTATGTATTTATTTTTATTTAGACTGTCAGCTTAGGACAAGAGGTCCCATTGTTCAAAGGGGTAAACAAGCTGCATTGATCTAAGGAAGGACACAACGCTATATCAAATTTAGATATCAAAACTACCTTCCTTTCAATATTGAAACTACCTAATCGTAGTAAATCTTTATTGAACACGACTACTAATTAAAAATAAAGTTTGGAAAACTTTGATGCAAGATGCAACTTTGTTAGACTTGAAGTTATGAAGGCAACATTGAATCTACAGTGTAGTTAAGGTTGATAAGATAGAATAGAATAGAATAGAATATACCCTCTTTATAGGTTTATACTGCTGAAATGGGACTGAAAAGTCCTTTACTTCCGCAGTCTAAACAAGGCCTTATGTATTTGGTACAGAATACTGCTGGTTGACTTATTATTAACAGAGATACATGTTAAGCTTGCTAAGACAATTAGGTAATATTTAGAAAATGTGAGGTTATGAATGTTATTTAGATAATATTTTGAAATAAATTAGAGATTTATGTAAATGTAAATATTACCTATATGTTCTTTTATTTTACCTATTTGTAAGCGACATCGACAGGTCAAAAATTCATGATGGGCAGACCGAAAATTCAAAATAAAAATTAAATAAAAATCCCGAAAGCGTGAAACCGCCCTGTATATCATTTGCTATTTTAAATAGCAAGAATCGAACTGAATATTGCCTCTTGCCTCCTTGACTTTCGCGAAAACTTTTCCTCATTGTTATAACTACTCTTGTTATTATAACGTGGCAGAAAACAAATTTCCAAACGAAAGAACGAACCAAAAACTTCAAGATTATTATCAAAATGGCAGGCTTGACAGCACGGAACATCAATTCTGTTCTACAGGTGTAGGGTAAATAAACTTTTTTGATTCCTCATTCCCTCTTTATTTTTGGTACTCATTCATGAGTTTCAAGTTACTCTATTCAATTTTGAACCACTTTACCTTGAGTTTATTTATCAAAATTTTATCGAGAAATCAAATGGAAATAACCTTTTGGCATAAAAAAAAGTTTCCCATTCGCCTGTACCTACCTAATATGAAACCACACTTACAAACGCGCCTGAATATATCATTATTTTTCCTAACGAGAATTTTATCAATAAGTTTTCTTCATTCATTGTTTTGAAGTTTCCCCATAAGGAAAACTTTGCAAGATAGGCTCCTTTGCTCCTTTACGTTGTTGTTAGACAAAACTTTTGCATTGATGGAAACATCATGGAAGGATCGCTTTTAAAACTCCAAGAACAGTGAGAAACTGAGAACCTATTCACAAGTGTTTTGACAAGAAAACATATTGGTAATAGAAAAAAAAAACTGATAAACTGATACCAGTATAGTCAATTTGAAACAAAACATTTCTCGTAAAAGTATACACGATACAAACATTACTTCAACATTTCTATGTATGTATGTACAAAAAACGTACCTAATTTTACTAATATTGTTATTGTGAAATCAAAATCATTTTATTTATGTTAATGTAATTCAAAATCGTTTCACCAAAATTGAAAATGAAACTTTAACCGTCAATGTTAAAAAGAAAGAAATGGAGAAGAAAGCAGTAAAAAGAAAAGAAAGACTAGGTATAAAAGAAAGCAAAGGAAAAGTGATAGACGCACATACCGATGTAGATCGGGTTAAAAGCTAAAGCAGCATGCATTTAGTACTTAGATAGCTAGGTAGTTACCAATTCCAACAACAAAATGCTGAAAGAACTATCCAACTAGGTACCTAAGCAAAATAATGTTGAAAGCAAAAGGATTTTGAACAGTGAATAGAAGTTAAAATAAAAAGAAGGAAAAACAAGAAAACTTCGCAAATAATTAGTTCAGTCAAATGAGCTTAAAAACTACAGAAAAATCATGAAAATGGCAGAGAATAAGGAACTTTCCATTAAAGCACAAAAAAAGTTACAAAGCATTACATGCTACCAAGAAAAGAAAGCAAAGTTAGAAAGTAGTACATACTACCAAGAAAAGAAACTAGAACTAGAGTTAGGCCAGCCACTCACTATCAGATAGACCTGACCAGGTCCCCTTGTCAGGTCTACGTGTTATTGAGTCCGCTCATCAGGTAGATCTGACAGGCGGACCTTTTTAGCCACGTCTACCTGATAGTGTGTGTGCTCATCAGGTATCAGGTAGACCTGACAGGCGGACCTGATCTGGTGTACCCGTCAGGTATATCTGATAGAGAGTGAGTGGCTGGCCTTAAAAATATAGGCCTTAAGTAAAAATAGGAAAGCATAAAAAAAGGAAAAGCAAAAACAAAAAAGAAAGTAATAAAAGAGACACAAGAACAAGGTTCACAAAGGTCTACCTACCTGGAGGTTCCAATCGAATCCACCCACATTCACCCCTAATAAGGAACTTTCCATTAAAGCACAAAAAAAGTTACAAAGCATTACATGCTACCAAGAAAAGAAAGCAAAGTTAGAAAGTAGTACATGCTACCAAGAAAAGAAACTAGAACTAGAGTTAGGCCAGCCACTCACTATCAGATATACCTGACAGGTACACACCTGATCAGGTCCCCTTGTCAGGTCTACGTGTTATTGAGTCTGCTTATAAGGTAGATCTGACAGGCGGACCTTTTTAGCCAGGTCTACCTGATAGTGTGTGTGCTCATCAGGTATCAGGTAGACCTGACAGGCGGTCCTGATCAGGTGTACTCGTCAGGTATACCTGATAGAGAGTGAGTGGCTGGCCTTAAAAATATAGGATAATTAAAGTAAAAATAGGAAATCATAAAAAAAGGAAAAGCAAAAACAAAAAAGAAAGTAACAAAAGAGACACAAGAACAAGGTTCACAAAGGTCTACCTACCTGGAGGTTCCAATCGAATCCACCCACATTCACCCCCGTGGAATCTCGAAAATGAAACTCGAGACTCGAATCGTCCAAAACGTCAATGACAGGACAAACGACCGCGGAACTGTCACGGGCAATTCTGTCCATTAACGGTTCCAGCCAGCCTGGGAAACGGAACAACGGTCACAATGGAGGGAGGGCCAAGTCAGACACAGGAAGGACATGCACAAGCACATTGACAATACAGGGATTATACGGTTTCTTTACGGTTGGAAAATCCTACAATGCTGCCGTGAGCACCAAAGTTGTGATATAGGTACAGAGAAACGGCATAAGGTTTCTTTTTCGCGGAATGAAATTCCAGGATTTCTCCACATTATAAGTTATAAGGGGTTTTCCCCCAGAATGAAATTCCAAGATTTTTCCCGGGTTTAAGAACAAGCTGGGCCCGTCCCTCCGGGAATTTTTTAGCCCGTAGTTTATTCAATCGTGGTTAAAGAAAATCAGTACCTATGCACCTACCTAATTTGTTTAATATTCGTTTTATTATTATTGATCTGATTTTACTGTCATGTAATGATTTAAAATCAAGACTAGAGCCCATTCTCCCTTTATTCCTTTTAAGTCACCCATCCATTTATTGGCCTTGCTCGGCGTAGCCTAACATAGGTGACGCTAAAACCGGTCTTAAAATAACGACTGAAGTGTTATCTAAAACTTTCTCGCTTTGAGTTCTTAGGTTGTCGTGACAAATTTCAAGATCAGAGCTCATTTGTGTGAGAAAATGTGAAAAAAATCCCCCAAACACCAGTTTTTTTTACTTTCCTTATCCTATAGGAAGGAAAGTAATGTAATCGGGTCAAATTTTCGATGTTCAGTTTTTAGTGCCAAAACACGTTTTGAGGTCCCTAGAGCCTAAATCCGAAGTTTCAGCCATTGGTCCGTGTGTGTGTCTGTGTGTCTGTCTGTCTGTAAACAAAATATCTCGAGAACGGTAAGAGCTAGAGAGTTGAAATTTGGTATGTAGATGTCAAATGTGACAAGGATGCGACACGAAATTTTGGTTAAGACTGGTGCAACGGTTGGCGGCATTTTACCGCTTTTTGACGGTTTTCGGTGTAATTTAACAATATCTTGGGAATGGTATAAGCTTGAGACTTGAAATTTGGTATGTAGTTCACAAATGTGATAAGGATGCAACACAAAACGTTTGGTTGAGATGTTTGCTGCGCTTGGCGGTATTTTGACCGCTTTTGACAGATTTCGACCGTTTTTTGGCGGTTTTCAGCTATAGCGACAAAACGGTTAGAGATATTGTAAAAGTTAGGGTAAAAGAACACTCAAATAAGCATCATTCAATAGGATAAGGAAAGTCGTGTGATGTTCACACCAGATTTTTTACTTTCTATTACTACAGTTTAGCGGAGCTATACTAGTAATGAAAGTATTGCAATCGGTCCAAATTTTCAAAATCGGGAAATGGTTGGAAATATCCGTTTTGGGATCCCCTGATGTCAAAAAAGTGATTTTTAGCCCATGGTCTGTACGTATGTATGTACGCACGTACGTACGTACGTACGTACGTACGTACGTTACGTACGTACGTACGTTACGTACGTACGTACGTTACGTACGTACGTACGTTACGTACGTACGTACGTTACGTACGTACGTACGTTACGTACGTACGTACGTTACGTACGTACGTACGTTACGTACGTACGTACGTTACGTACGTACGTACGTTACGTACGTACGTACGTTACGTACGTACGTACGTTACGTACGTACGTACGTTACGTACGTACGTACGTTACGTACGTACGTACGTTACGTACGTACGTACGTTACGTACAGACCATGGGCTAAAAATCACTTTTTTGACATCAGGGGATCCCAAAACGGATATTTCCAACCATTTCCCGATCTCCGCTATACTGTAGTAATAGAAAGTAATCATTACTAGTATAGCTCCGCTATACTGTAGTAATAGAAAGTAAAAAGATCTAAAAACAGAAGAAAACCTCGTGTATGGTGTAAAGATTGGTTGCTAAAACGAAATCAATATTCGCATGTGAATCTGTTATGATTAAGTAAACAAACATACGTGATTAGACTAATTAGTAATATTCTACGTATGTTTCTTTTTTTTCTTACTTGAATAATTGTATTTTTTTTACTTCAATAATTCAAAATTCAGAAATAATTTACTAATTAAAATGAGCGGGTATAAAACAACGGGGCTATGCATCCCTTTTGTTCCGCGTATACAATAGGTGAACATATTTTACCCATGTGCTCATTAAATTTATAAATGAAAAATTTATTAATATAGCATCAGGTACATGCCGTGAATTCCCTTGTGAACCACATCAGAGCAGTCAGAACCGAAAATTATTTGGCACAGTACAAGTTATTCAATACTTTTACAGATGTAGTATTTTAGACCATCAAAATGTGCATTGTTGATGTGGTTGATATTTAAAAGTACTATTTTTTAGTACCTAGGTACCTATAGTATTGTTTGTAGGTAAACACATCAAAGAATTTAAGCATGTAGATTGTAGGTAGGTATCTATTGATGGGGGTAGCTACTCTATATCTGTACACTTCTCGGGGGATGTTTAACATATTCCACCAATAACTTTGAGGTTTATATCCTCTTTAAATAGGGAAGAGAAAACTACTTGCAAAAAGCGAGTTTTCAGTACTACCATATCAGTCTATATGAGATCCGTGAAAAAAATATTGACAGGGTTCAACCAACCTAAATGGTGCATCAGTGCTTAGCACCGTGGATTTTGGATCTGAAGGTTGGTGGTTCGAGTATACTCGTATTTTATTATATTCTAGAAGATATTTTGCATCGAATAAAACTTAACCACACGATGCAACAATGTTTCAAAACTTCCGCAAAGTTTGCTGCAACATTTCGAGCTCCCGAGAACATAAAGGAACGAGATTTTCAACTTGAGGGCGACTTTGAAAATTTGAAATTATTAATCCCAGTCCGACTCATGAAGCCCTGAAGGAAACACGGATTTCGTTTTACTTCGAATGCACTTTGAGCCCACAACACACATGGGATGGTAGGGAAATTTCGAGGTTGTTCTTCCTAGGAAACGTTTTCCAGTATTTGCACCCGTTTTATTATTTATAAACTGCTATGTTTAAGTAATCGAAATACTCCTGGTGTTTCCACAGTTACTACGGTTGGAGTGGAGTACGTATATGTGTGTTTCCTGTATCAGAGCATTGATCAGTTAGTTTTAATTTTCTTGTATCTCAACATTTTCTAATTATTAGTCAGGTATTCTGCGATATTTAACGGTGACTACATAATGCATAAGAAATTTGCACGAAAAATATATATTAATACGTAATTCTCAGGGTCGGTGTGTCCAAAAAAAAGCTCGGTCACATGTTCCCCAATACTATTTTGAATCTTAAAGAATTTTATTTTTTTTTTGTGTTCAATTAATTATCTCAACAGGAAAATCCTGGAGAATCATGCTGAATGAAAATACAATTAACAGGTAGGCAGAGGTTTCCCGCCTCTTTGGTTGAGTGGTTAAGAGCACTGACTCTGAACCTGGAGGTGTTGGGGTCGAATCCTGGGTCGGGGCGGAAATTTTCTGACCGAACATTTCCTGGATATGGATGTAGAGGAATGTGCCTTGAAGTAACGCGAAAGTGGTTCCAAGGTGCAATCTTAGTGTAATGTAATGTATTTATTTTTATTTAGACTGTCAGCTTAGGACAAGAGGTCCCATTGTTCAAAGGGGTAAACAAGCTGCATTGATCTAAGGAAGGACACAACGCTATATCAAATTTAGATATCAAAACTACCTTCCATTCAATATTGAAACTAACTAATCGTATATTTTACATTTTTTTACAATTTTTTTTACACTTTTCACTTCTAAAACGACCAAAACAAACGAAAAATGTGCAGAAAAAAACTATCGTTTTTTTTTTTTTTTACACTTTTCACTTCTAAAACGACCAAAACAAACGAAAAATGTGCAGAAAAAACTATCGAAAACACTATCGATAGTCAAGCCTCAACTATCGATAGCGTTCGATAGTCAAAACTATCGATAGTTATCGATAGTGCTATCGATAGTTCTCCTCCTCTACTTAGGACAAGAGGTCCCATTGTTCAAAGGGGTAATCAAGCTGCATTGAACTAAGGAAGGACACAACGCTATATCAAATTTAGATATCAAAACTACCTTCCTTTCAATATTGAAACTACCTAATCGTAGTAAATCTTTATTGAACACGACTACTAATTAAAAATAAAGTTTGGAAAACTTTGATGCAAGATGCAACTTTGTTAGACTTGAAGTTATGAAGGCAACATTGAATCTACAGTGTAGTTAAGGTTGATAAGATAGAATAGAATGATGCAAGATGCAACTTTGTTAGACTTGAAGTTATGAAGGCAACATTGAATCTACAGTGTAGTTAAGGTTGATAAGATAGAATAGAATAGAATAGAATATACCCTCTTTATAGGTTTATACTGCTGAAATGGGACTGAAAAGTCCTTTACTTCCGCCGTCTAAACAAGGCCTTATGTATTTGGTACAGAATACTGCTGGTTGACTTATTATTAACAGAGATAGGCTGAAAAGTCCTTTACTTCCGCAGTCTAAACAAGGCCTTATGTATTTGGTACAGAATACTGCTGGTTGACTTATTATTAACAGAGATACATGTTAAGCTTGCTAAGACAATTAGGTAATATTTAGAAAATGTGAGGTTATGAATGTTATTTAGATAATATTTTGAAATAAATTAGGGATTTATGTAAATGTAAATATTACCTATATGTTCTTTTCTTTTACCTATTTGTAAGCGACATCGACAGGTCAAAAATTCATGATGGGCAGACCGAAAATTCAAAATGAAAATTGACATGTTAAGCTTGCTAAGACAATTAGGTAATATTTAGAAAATGTGAGGTTATGAATGTTATTTAGATAATATTTTGAAATAAATTAGAGATTTATGTAAATGTAAATATTACCTATATGTTCTTTTATTTTACCTATTTGTAAGCGACATCGACAGGTCAAAAATTCATGATGGGCAGACCGAAAATTCAAAATAAAAATTAAATAAAAATCCCGAAAGCGTGAAACCGCCCTGTATATCATTTGCTATTTTAAATAGCAAGAATCGAACTGAATATTGCCTCTTGCCTCCTTGACTTTCGCGAAAACTTTTCCTCATTGTTACTAGGTACTCTTGTTATTATAACGTGGCAGAAAACAAATTTCCAAACGAAAGAACGAACCAAAAACTTCAAGATTATTATCAAAATGGCAGGCTTGACAGCACGGAACATCAATTCTGTTCTACAGGTGTAGGGTAAATAAACTTTTTTGATTCCTCATTCCCTCTTTATTTTTGGTACTCATTCATGAGTTTCAAGTTACTCTATTCAATTTTGAACCACTTTACCTTGAGTTTATTTATCAAAATTTTATCGAGAAATCAAATGGAAATAACCTTTTGGCATAAAAAAAAGTTTCCCATTCGCCTGTACCTACCTAATATGAAACCACACTTACAAACGCGCCTGAATATATCATTATTTTTCCTAACGAGAATTTTATCAATAAGTTTTCTTCATTCATTGTTTTGAAGTTTCCCCATAAGGAAAACTTTGCAAGATAGGCTCCTTTGCTCCTTTACGTTGTTGTTAGACAAAACTTTTGCATTGATGGAAACATCATGGAAGGAACAAGACAAAATGCATCCCCATTTCGTAATATAGGTACCTACATGCGACCCGAAAAAATTGTGTTAATGTAATATTTACTGAATTACTTACTACCTATATTGTGTTGTACACTTGTACCTATTTAATTAACAACCAAGTTCTTGCAAAGCGAGAAAAAACTGCCTTTGCAGATTTCGTAGTATTTATAAATGGTGTAACTGTCTATCTTCTATTCGTAAAATTAGTCAAAACGATCAGGTAAAACATGGAAGGATCGCTTTTAAAACTCCAAGAACAGTGAGAAACTGAGAACCTATTCACAAGTGTTTTGACAAGAAAACATATTGGTAATGAAAAAAAAACTGATACCAGTATAGTCAATTTGAAACAAAACATTTCTCGTAAAAGTATACACGATACAAACATAACTTCAATGTTTCTATATGTATGTACAAAAAACGTACCTAATTTTACTAATATTGTTATTGTGAAATCAAAATCATTTTATTTATGTTAGTGTGATTCGAAATCGTTTCACCAAAATTGAAAGTCAAACTGTACCCGTCAAAGTTAAAAAGAAAGAAATAGAGAAGAAAGCAGTAAAAAGAAAGTTCCCGGGTAGAAAGTATAAAAAAAAAAAAAACGAAGGAAAAGTGATAGACGCACATACCGAAGTACATCAGGTTAGAAGCTAAAGCAGCATGCATTTAACAGTAAGTTAGTTATACAAACATCACGAAAAAAAGAGAGAAATTTTAGGAGCGTACCTCGAGCGACCAACTGAATCCGCCGATTTGAATAAATTGGGGTCTACAGAACCTCAAGGCGAAATCATCGTCCCTGATTAGTTCGATAACTGGCGACACAACCGTGCTATTGTCCCGAGCGATTCTATCGAGAAGTGGTTCTAACCATCCTGTCAGCACAAATCAAAGAAGAGTTAAAGAAAGAGTTGTAGCAAGACAGGTGGCGTGAAAACAAATTTAACAAATATGGCAAAAGAAGTAGTGCTTGTAACATCGCTATTGGTTAAAGTGGTATCTAAAAGATAGGGGAAAATCAAAGCTATAACGGAATTAAACAAATTGAAAAAAAAATACTAAATAAAAGTCATAGACCTACCTACAGTAATGGGAATACAACAAATACTGTTCTAACCATCCTGTCAGCACAAATCAAAGAAGAGTTAAAGAAAGAGTTGTAGCAAGACAGGTGGCGTGAAAACAAATTTAACAAATAGGTATGGCAAAAGAAGTAGTGCTTGTAACATCACTATTGGTTAAAGTGGTATCTAAAAGATAGGGGAAAATCAGAGCTATAACGGAATTAAACAAATTGAAAAAAATACTAACAAAAGTCATAGACCTAACTACAGTAATGGGAATACAACAAATACTATAGGATAATTTGGAAAACCATCACCGGATCAGTTTTTGAAATGCCAAATTTGGAGTACATAGACATTAGACATACAGGACTGGTTAAGGTTAAGGTTAGCCCCACCGACACCTATACAGGCAAGGGCCTCTTTCAGAATCTAAATTATCCTAAATGATACTGATAAATTAAAAGAAGAGATATTTCGTACTCTGATCACACCTAACCAACTCCGAGTAAATTTACATCACAATCTAAGGAAACTTATGATGCTTTGTATCTTCATACGTGCAAATCCTTGGAAATGGAACCTAAAGTAAACTAAACCCTATCCTTCATTATTCACCCCTGTGGAATCTCGAAAATGAAACTCGAGACTCGAATCGTCCAAAACGTCAATGACAGGACAAACGACCGCGGAACTGTCACGGGCAATTCTGTCCATTAACGGTTCCAGCCAGCCTGGGAAACGGAACAACGGTCACAATGGAGGGAGGGCCAAAACACAGGAAGGACATGCACAAGCACATTGACAATACAGGGATTATACGGTTTCTTTACGGTTGGAAAATCCTACAATGCTGCCGTGAGCACCAAAGTTGTGATATAGGTACAGAGAAACGGCATAAGGTTTCTTTTTCGCGGAATGAAATTCCAGGATTTCTCCACATTATCCAGCCAGCCTGGGAAACGGAACAACGGTCACAATGGAGGGAGGGCCAAGTCAGACACAGGAAGGACATGCACAAGCACATTGACAAATGACAATACAGGGATTATAAGGTTTCTTTACGGTTGGAAAATCCTACAATGCTGCCGTGAGCACCAAAGTTATGATATACATAGGTACAGAGAACGGCATAAGGTTTCTTTTTCGCTGAATGAAATTCCAAGATTTCTCCACATTGTCCTCATACACACATACGGTTTTATCGTTTCAGTCCGACTGACGGTTTTTCCTCACGGATAAATCGTTTAATGTGTACGCAGCTTTAAGGAATCCCAAGTTTTCCAAAAATGAGGAATTGTGTTAATTGTGAATGCCAATTGCCAATTCAGGACTAAAGAAGAAGAAGTGCTTTCATACAGCTGAAGTTTTACTTTCTTTGATAAGGGTTTGTTTCGGTAGCAAGAAAATGATACACTTATTTGAAACCTTGGGATTCCTGAAATTCTCTTATGACAATATAGGCGTGGCAATGAAATGGAGGACAACAGACAAGAGCAGAATAGATTATGAAATGGATTGATAGCAAACCAGATAAAAGAGAGAAATAGAGAGGAGAATGAAAGAAAAGAATTCAGAGAGAAAGAGGACAAGAAAAAGATCAAGAAAAGGAGAATAAATAAAGACTCAGAAAAGAGTAAAGAGTAGGGAAATAACCAAGATCTAGAAAAATGTAAAGAATTAAGAGGAAATGACACAAGGGCACATATCAGAGTAAAATAGCTTTCAAATAAAATACCTGAAAAAGAATTCATCAGACATTATCCCAACATGCATTTTGTCCCATTTTAAATCTAACAAATCCCACAAGGATACCCAATAACCAACCCAAATGACATACAATATGATTATAATAACCCCTGTTGGAAGAAAAAATGGACATCACAAGACAAAATGCATCCCCATTTCGTAATATAGGTACCTACATGCGACCCGAAAAAAAATGTGTTAATGTAATATTTACTGAATTACTATATTGTGTTGTACCTATTTAATTAACAACCAAGTTCTTGCAAAGCGAGAAAAAACTGCCTTTGCAGATTTCGTAGTATTTATAAATGGTGTAAGCGTCTATCTTCTATTTGTAAAATTAGTCAAAACGATCAGGTAAAAAAAAGGTTTGATAACTTCCGAAACATAATAGACTTAGCATTAACAAATTGATTTCCAATAAACAAAGTCAACGTTTTTCTGCTCCGTAAAAAAAGCCTTTTCCGTGCAAGCTAAACGTTTTATCGTTTCCCGTTCTTTAACCCATTCAGGTAAAAAAAAGGTTAGATAACTTCCGAAACATGATAGACTTAGCATTAACAAATTGATTTCCAATAAACAAAGTTAACGTTTTTTCTGCTCCGTAAAAAAAGCCTTTTTCCGTGCAAGCTAAACGTTTTATCGTTTCCCGTTGTTTAACCCAGCTGCTCCGTAAAAAAAGCCTTTTTCCGTGCAAGCTAAACGTTTTATCGCGTTTCCCGTTATTTAACCCATAACGAATTGCTTAAAAACATAAGACAAGCTTTGGGAAACAAAAAACAGGCACATTAGAGCAATCAAATGGGGGGAAACAGTTCAGGAAAAGCAGACAAAAAGATGGGATATAAAGAGTAAAAGGAGATACCCCCTAATATGATGACCTAAAGGGCTAAATTTTATTAGTTTAATATCCTTGAGGCTTGAGGGGAAAATCCCAAGTAGGGCTCACTACATAGTGTTTTCAGTGGGTGTTTCTAGAATAAGAAAATCTAGGATAAATTACTTATCTAAACCTTAAGAAAATCTTAGATAAATTACCTTAAAAGCTCACAGAAGACGAGGAGTAGTAAATAAAACGAAGTAGGTATAAAGGCGAAGAAGAGGAAGGTAGGAAAAGCAAATATTAAAATAGCTAAGAAATTAATGAAAGAGAATAAAAAAATTATAATTATATCTAGAAAATAGTCATCACATTGACTATAGATACCTAATATGTACCTACTTACATATGTATGAAAATACCAAATGCCACATCTCAATATCCCATACTCCTTGTTGGTTGACCAATATCTCTTTGACTGAATTAAGAATAATCTACTGAGGGGGAAAAATCTTATGCCACTCAAACTCAGACCGTCTGCAGACCCAGATCTCTCACAGACAGATCTAGGTCGGAAGATATTCCCACCACACATGTTCCGACGTTATGTCAGACTGCGGTATGTCAGACGCTCTCGGCGTGAATGGCCAGCATTACCAAAAATTACCATTCCTAGAAACTCTAGAAAGCCAGCCTAGTTAGCTTAGTTGGTAGTGCGTTTGCCTTGTAAGCGCTAGGCCGCGGGTTCGATTCCTACCCGGGGCGGATTTGATCATGATGGGATAATGTTTGTTCTCGGAACGGCTGGCTTTCTCCTTCCTTCTCTCGAAGTAGGTATAAAGGCGAAGAAGAGGAAGGTAGGAAAAGCAAATATTAAAATAGCTAAGAAATTAATGAAAGAGAATAAAAAAATTAATCCTGATATAATTACATCTAGAAAATAGTCATCACATTGACTATAGATACCTAATACCTACTTACGAGTATGTATGAAAATACCAAATGTCACATCTCAATATCCCATACTTTTTGTTGTTTGACCAATAACTCTTTGACTGAATTAAAAAAAAAAAAAAAAAAAAAATCTAGAAAGGGATGGATGTAAGTATAGTACCTGCAGGGGTACATTACTTCAAATGAAGTGAAGATAAGGAATGAGTATACCTACAGATTTTTACAGTGTAAGTATAGAGTTGAAAAAAAATATAGGTACATGACATATTTAGGTACTAGGAGCTGTTTGATAGTTTGAATATTTGAAAGGTTGCTCCTTTTCCAGAAACAGTTTCTTCCAACAGGGGTTATTATAATCATATTGTATGTCATTTGGGTTGGTTATTGGGTATCCTTGTGGGATTTGTTAGATTTAAAATGGGACAAAATGCATGTTGGGATAATGTCTGATGAATTCTTTTTTCAGGTATTTTATTTGAAAGCTATTTTACTCTGATATGTGCCCTTGTGTCATTTCCTCTTAATTCTTTACATTTTTCTAGATCTTGGTTATTTCCCTACTCTTTACTCTTTTCTGAGTCTTTATTTATTCTCCTTTTCTTGATCTTTTTCTTGTCCTCTTTCTCTCTGAATTCTTTTCTTTTCAGGACTAAAGAAGAAGAAGTGCTTTCATACAGCTGAAGTTTTACTTTCTTTGATAAGGGTTTGTTTCGGTAGCAAGAAAATGATACACTCTTATTTGAAACCTTGGGATTCCTGAAATTCTCTTATGACAATATAGGCGTGGCAATGAAATGGAGGACAACAGACAAGAGCAGAATAGATTATGAAATGGATTGATAGCAAACCAGATAAAAGAGAGAAATAGAGAGGAGAATGAGAGAAAAGAATTCAGAGAGAAAGAGGACAAGAAAAGGAGAATAAATAAAGACAGGCGTGGCAATGAAATGGAGGACAACAGACAAGAGCAGAATAGATTATGAAATGGATTGATAGCAAACCAGATAAAAGAGAGAAATACTCGTAGAGAGGAGAATGAAAGAAAAGAATTCAGAGAGAAAGAGGACAAGAAAAGGAGAATAAATAAAGATTCAGAAAAGAGTAAAGAGTAGGGAAATAACCAAGATCTAGAAAAATGTAAAGCATTAAGAGGAAATTACACAAGGGCACATATCAGAGTAAAATAGCTTTCAAATAAAATACCTGAAAAAGAATTCATCAGACATTATCCCAACATGCATTTTGTCCTATTTTAAATCTAACAAATCCCACAAGGATACCCAATAACCAACCCAAATGACATACAATATGATTATAATAACCCCTGTTGGAAGAAAAAATGGACATCACAAGACAAAATGCATCCCCATTTCGTAATATAGGTACCTACATGCGACCCGAAAAAATTGTGTTAATGTAATATTTACTGAATTACTATATTATGTTGTACCTATTTAATTAAAAACTAAGTTCTTGCAAAGCGAGAAAAAACTGCCTTTGCAGATTTCGTAGTAGGTATTTATAAATGGTGTAAGCGTCTATGTTCTAGTCGTAAAATTAGTCAAAACGATCAGGTAAAAAAAAGGTTAGATAACTTCCGAAACATATCTAATAGACTTAGCATTAACAAAATTGATTTCCAATAAACAAAGTTAACGTTTTTCTGCTCCGTAAAAAAGCCTTTTTCCGTGCAAGCTAAACGTTTTATCGCGTTTCCCGTTATTTAACCCATAACGAATTGCTTAAAAACATAAGACAAGCTTTGGGAAACAAAAAACAGGCACATTAGAGCAATCAAATGGGGGGAAACAGTTCAGGAAAAGCAGACAAAAAGATGGGATATAAAGAGGAAAAGGAGGTACCCCCTAATATGATGACCTAAAGGGCTAAATTTTATTAGTTTAATATCCTTGAGGCTTGAGGGGAAAATCCCAAGTAGGGCTCACTACATAGTGTTTTCAGTGGGTGTTTCTAGAATAAGAAAATCTAGGATAAATTACTTATCTAAACCTTAAGAAAATCTTAGATAAATTACCTTAAAAGCTCACAGAAGACGAGGAGTAGTAAATAAAACGAAGTAGGTATAAAGGCGAAGAAGAGGAAGGTAGGAAAAGCAAATATTAAAATAGCTAAGAAATTAATGAAAGAGAATAAAAAAATTAATCCTGATATAATTACATCTAGAAAATAGTCATCACATTGACTATAGATACCTAATACCTACTTACGAGTATGTATGAAAATACCAAATGTCACATCTCAATATCCCATACTTTTTGTTGTTTGACAATTTTTACACCCCAAAAAAAAAAAAAAAAAAAAAAACGCCCGCAGAATAGATTGATACTAAGGTTTAATATCTGTATAAATGTCCCCCACACACGGGTATATCTGGTATCAAAGGGATTCATGTACATCAATAATGGTCCCCATGTTAGATGTGTTAATTGAATTTGGGGAAAGTTTTTTCTGAAGGGATGGTCAAGTGTCCCTTTTGACCAGTGCCGACTCCTAAATTCCGAGTGTTCTGTTCGAACAAAAGTTTAGTAGTACCCGTTTGCTTTAATAACGAGATTCCATTGGTTAATAGTTCTTCCTACGCTATGTGGTTACTTTTAGAAAACAGTAAAGATGTTGGAGATTTTTCTCCTTTTTTGACAAATTTCACTTCATAGACTATTAGGACATAACTCCCATTTTGGTACTTCAAGTACCTACGCTACGCCACTACAGTTGAAATTTATGCTGCAGGAGTATAGGATGAATGCTAAACTTTCTTTTATACATACTCCCATTTTGGTACTTCAAGTACCTACGCTACGCCACTACGGTTGAAATTTATGCTGCAGGAGTATAGGATGAATGCTAAACTTTCTCTTATACATACAGGGCCATCTTTAAAATTTGGCTTTAATAGAGGCAATTTCCCTGTATTACAGGACTTATAAGTTTCATGAAACGGGGCCCAGGTACCAACCTAGGTACCTACTTTAAATCTAAAAGCAAACTTTTCCAAAACTTTACCGCACCAAAAGTCCCGCCACTACGGTTGAAATTTATGCTGCAGGAGTATAGGATGAATGCTAAACTTTCTTTTACATACAGGTACCAACCTACCTACTTTAAATCTAAAAGCAAACTTTTCCAAAACTTTACCGCACCAAAAGTCCTTTTCTTTTACATACAGGTACCAACCTACCTACTTTAAATCTAAAAGCAAACTTTTCCAAAACTTTACCGCACCAAAAGTCCTTTTTTTCGAACCACCTGGTCGTTAGTGAACTTTTTTTACATCAATTAGCTACCAAGTATTGATATAGGAATATATTTATTAGTACCTAATACTACCTACTTATTGAACAATTTAATTGGACAACGTTTGTAGAAGTGAAGAAAAGAAAGAGTCATTTTTCCTGCCAAAGTTTATTTCGAAAGACAAACTTAAGTAGGCATAATAATAGCCCTACATGATGGTGTTATGAAAAATTAAACGCGACAGCCCTAGATTCCGAGAACACGAGCGAAACTTTCGTCCCGCTTTAAGTTTGCCATAAAAAAAAACTTCTTTTTAATTTGAAAAAGTTGATTCCCTTAATGATAACTTAGGCACTAAATCTCAAAAGGTGGGTAGCTGAACTGGTACCATTTCTGCTTCATCATAGTGTCCCCCACTTAAAACGACTGACTTTTTTTTTCCAAAAATGACAGTAACTCTAAAGAAAATGACGTATACAAAGTAACCTAATAGATACCTATGGACTTAGGTAAAATTATTGGAAAGGAAAGATAGATAATGCATTATTTGGGCGAAGAATTGAGGATACCTACGCACTAAATCTCAAAAGGTGGGTAGCTGAACTGGTACCATTTCTGCTTCATCATAGTGTCCCCCACTTAAAACGACTGACTTTTTTTTCCAAAAATGACAGTAACTCTAAAAGGCACTAAATCTCAAAAGGTGGGTAGCTGAACTGGTACCATTTCTGCTTCATCATAGTGTCCCCCACTTAAAACGACTGACTTTTTTTCCCCAAAAATGACAGTAACTCTAAAGAAAATGACGTATACAAAGTAACCTAATAGATACCTATGGACTTAATAGGTAAAATTATTGGAAAGGAAAGATAGATAATAAGAGCCTCAGGTAAATCTTTCTGTAATGTTACTCAGTTCAGGCAATGCATTATTTGGGCGAAGAATTGAGGATACCTACCTCAAATACAATGTTCAATAAAGTGATGAAAAAAAAAGGAAATTTGAAAAATCTAAATTTAAACCCCTGCTAATAACATCAAAGGTTCAAAAAAAAGTACCTACCCCTAGAAACGAATAGGAGGATCTAAAAAATTCAGAAAACTTTTTTCCCTCCAATTTGAAGTTTTTAAAATGTTCAATTATATTCTGTGGATGACTTTTCTTTTATTGAAAAACTTTATTGAAGAGACAAAACCAGGGCAAAAGCCCTCGACTAAACCTCGGCCTAGGTATTTGAATATTATTAGAGGCTTATCCCCGCTTTGGGAGGGAAGGAAAACAGGGGACTGAAAAGTTGTACTTTTTTCTAACAAATACATAAACCAACCTGAAGGCAGGATTGATTGTAAATGCTCTACAAAAATCCGCCATAAACAAAGGCGGGGGCAAAATATTGAACCTTGTGAGGACCCGTTTTTGCAACTTTGAACAATCTAAGTCCAAGTGGAAGCTGACCTAAACTGCGAAAAAAAGGACATGCAAAAATTAACCACTGGGGTCAAAATGAGGCCAGACAACGACTGAAGATGGCAATGACAGACAAACTCCATAGCATAAAAAGATAAAGAGATATCCTCCAATAAATGTGTACTGACAGAAATACTAGAAGACGGAATAAAATCCATACAAATGGCGATCTCGCGTGAATTCCCAACATAATATCATCGCGACTTGGTAACACAGTGGCATAGTTTTCTCCCACATCGACTGATATCAAGCTCGTGTTATTCTAAACTAGACTAGAGGAAAAGGCATCTACACCCAAATTATACAGGAATCGCGAAACTGGACAGAAATGTCACGAAGGACAGCAAGGCAAGGAGAAGAAGGAGAAGAAGAAGAAGAAGAAGAAGAAGAAGAAGAAGAAGAAGAAGAAGAAGAAGAAGAAGAAGAAGAAGAAGAAGAAGAAGAGGAAGAAGAAGAAGAAGAAAAAGAAGACACTGAAATCAGGATAAAAAACAAAGGTAAGTACCTAGGGGATAAATTTCTTTGGAGAGGATAACTCAAGTGAAAGGGAAAGGAAAACAAGGGAGAAATTGTGGTCTAAGACTATGCAACTGTACGTACATTTGTATTTTGAATCCCTTTGATGTAAAAACTTGAAACCCAACTTTAAACACAAGGAGACGCCTGCCTCTATGGAATTTAAATACCACGTAGGTATATTTTTATTGTTAGGTATGTAGGTACAATACAAAAAAAGGACAACGAACATGTCAAACAAAACAAAAAAATATTTTACTGTCTTACAATCGCAGGCACCGCCCATTTGGACATGCTATGATACAGGCAAAAAGAGACAGGCAGACATACTAAGGAACCAGCCCTGTGCGTATTGTTTCGTCTAATATTTCCGCGAATATAGAGTTCCTCAATTTCTATCTATTATCCTAAAGACCTCATTAGTCTAATATTTCCGCGAATGTAGAGTTCCTCAATTTCTATTATCCTATAGACCTCATTGAATATTCATGGAAAAAGTTTGTCTTCTCTAACAATAATCATATTTATTTTGATAGCTGGTACTCCTTCTCTACTCCTAGAGTACCTAGTGAGAAAGAGAAACCGAACCTAGTAATAGAAATCACGATAAAATCGAGAAGAAGGGAAAAATTCCTCCAGTAAACATTGGATCGTAAATCGACAGAGTGAGAAAAAGAAACCGAACCTAGTAATAGAAATCACGATAAAATCGAGAAGAAGGGAGAAATTCCTCCAGTAAACATTGGATCGTAAATCGACAAGTAATCGATGGTGCTGGGAACGTCCAGAACCACAAAGCAGATTACCAAACTAAAATTGATTCTATATCAATGAAAGACAAAAATCTAGAAGATTAGGCAAACAGAACCAAATACACATCAGAAAACCTCCATTGAAATCAGATTTCCTGTCAGTAAAATTGATTCTATATCAATGAAAGACAAAAATCTAGAAGATTAGGCAAACAGAACCAAATACACATCAGAAAACCTCCATTGAAATTAGATTTCCTGTCAGCAAGTATTCAAGTTCACACTTTTCCTATAAAGTCGAATGTCCAAAAAATACAAGAGTCAAAATTGACAGTTAAAAATCCAAACATCAAAGGAATCTTTTTGAAAAGGATGACTCCACTGAAGACAGGGAATCAGAATTGGACGAAAATAATGAACATATCAGAACTTTGGAAACCAACTGATCAAGTAATCTTCAAACTCAGGTGACTTTTCAAGATTGGACGTCGATGAAAACCCAAAGGTGACGATATGGAAGTCAAATATCTACTGACGATGACGACCTAAAGGAAGGCAAATCATTATCAGGAAACAACATAATCTCGAGAAAAATCTACACATTCATCCAGTTGTTGGCAAATACGATGCTCCACTAAAACCTCAAGACCTAAAGTTAGTAGCCCCCAAAACTAAAGCTGCTCTCCCTACTAGGAAATAAAAAGCCCCCAGATTGAATCCTAGTGGTCCTAAAGTTAGTAGTCCCCAAAACTAAAGCTACTATCCCGACTAGGAAATAAAAAGCCCCCAGATTGAATCCTAGTGGTTACAAAACCTCAAATCACATGCCCCATTTTGTGTCACACAATAATTCGAGTTCTCGTATGCGAAGATTTCCCAACATTTTCCCCCGAAAGTTTAAAGAAGTCCTAAAAAATGGGACGAGAAAAATCTACACATTCATCCAGTTGTTGGCAAATACGATGCTCCACTAAAACCTCAAGACCTAAAGTTAGTAGTCCCCAAAACTGAAGTTACTATCCCGACTAGGAAATAAAAAGCCCCCAGATTGAATCCTAGTGGGTACAAAACCTCAAATCACATGCCCCATTTTGTGCCACACAATAATTCGAGTTCTCGTATGGGAAGATTTCCCAACATTTTCCCCCGAAAGTTTAAAGAGGTCCTAAAAAATGGGCATTACCTACAATTTGCTATCTGTGGGCACGTCATGTGTAGTGTGGACTAGGGACCCATTAAACATTGTGATTGGCTGATCTAGCATAACACAAACCCTATTCTGGGATAACAGTTAAATTAGCTGGTTTTCGATCTTTTAGTTGGCTTCATCCTAGTACCCACTGACCCAGATTGAGTTTCCTTCGAGAATCATAACTTGGTAACACCAAGTCATTGGTAAAATTCAGAAATTGTATGAATGCCGTACAATTATTTGAGTATGCAATGCGCTACAAAATTTGACTTAGTGGAGATGCCACATTTACTCGTACTTTTCTTGCACACTGAGAAATCGAGCATTCTGGATCTTAACTTCTGTATTTTTCTGCAAATGGATAGGGTTAGGGGATTCTATTTTTCACTAGCAATTAGTTATAAACAGTTAAATCTTTCTGATCGTTTAGGGTTTAGAATTTATTCTTTCAATCTCTTTTTACTTTGATTATTTAGGATTGAATTTTCCAACTTTTTTCACAAGCCCTTAACAAAAGTTTTATCAATCCTATTCATAAAATCCCATTCGAAGCCAGCTAAACGACCGAAAACCCAACCTCTCTCCCCCTCTCCCATCTTGAAGGATGCTTACCTTCTGCGCATTCGCAATGCGAATCAAGATAAGTCAAAACAGGGCCGGCAGCGTGCCTGGCACCCATTTACAGCGCCGAAATTTTCCAACTTCAATTTTCATAATTCAGCCTCAATTGAGAGAAAAATCTAATGAAAATTCTCACCGTTTTCTGTCCGACTTGCTGGGATTGGATGAGAGTTTTCCTCAGTCTCCTAGGTTACGGGTTCGAATCCAGCCCAGGCCGAACTTTATCCTAAACAGATATGCAGTACCTAGTTCTCGGAATGGCTGGCTTTTCCCTATTCTGTTTTCCTTCTCCCTTCGCTTTCGGGATGATAATACCTAAGACCTCAGCAGTTACAGTTCCCTCAAAAAAGTAATTTCCATTATTTATTTTCTGACGGGCACTCGACATTAATGTATGTCCTAGGGCCCGACACTAAACATACAAATAACAAGTAAACAACAGATGAAACTACAAAAAATTCAACAAAAACTACAAAGAAATCGACAGAGAAACAGTGACAAATGAGAAACGTACACAAACGGTGACGAATTCTTTTGACGGAGAAAAAAGATTAAGAAAAAACAAAAAAGCTATGCATACAAATGAGACCCTGGATTCCTTTTTACTTTCCTTATCCTATATACTATAAGAACGAAAGTTGGTAATGTATTCGGTCAAAATTTTCGATGGTTAGTTTCTAGTAACACGTTTTGAGGTCCCTACAGCCTAAATCCAAAGTTCGAGCCATTGGTCCGTGTATGACTGTGTCTGTCTGTAGACAAAATATCCCGCGAACGGTAAGCGCTAGAAACTTGAAATTTGCAACTAAATCTTCAAATGTGACGAGGATGCGACAGGAAACTTTTGGTTGATAAACAACAGTTAGCGGTATCTTGACCGCTGTGTGTAAACTCTGAGGTTTATGTTACCATCTCCTTCAACCATATTGGCTTTGAAATTGTCTTGGATTGGTTCCAACTTTGTGTGTAAACTCTGAGGTTTATGTTACCATCTCCTTCAACCATATTGGCTTTGAAATTGTCTTGGATTGGTTCCAACTTTTTTTTTTTACTTTAAATTCCTCTTATTTTATAAAAATTCGAGCGAGAAAAAAAAGAGATGCTTTTCACAAATCGATAAAATATGGAGAGTAATGAAAAAAATGTTCTAAGAGCATGGAAAAAATAATAACATCAAGAACATGAAAAATATCTTCAACTGGAAAGTCACGTCTGGGATGTCTTGTTTTGTGCTTTTTCTTCTCCTGACTTTTCTTTGGAGAGAACCACAGAATGAGATGTGTCCGTGATATTACAAGTTAATTATATTTTTATTAATAGAGGAGAAACACTGAGATGAAGATTACACTGTCTCTTTTCCTTCTTCTCCTTCTCCTCCTCCTCCTACTCCTCCTTCTTCGTCTTCTTTTCCTCTTTCTTCTTCTTGTTCTTTTTTTTCCTTCTCCTCCTCCTCCTCCTCATTCTTCGTCTCCTCTCTCTTCTTTCCCCCACCTTTAGTGAAGAGAGGAAGAATGGAATAAAAAGAAACTTTTCAGATCAGATGAAGGATGTGAAAAGTGAGATTAAGAAATAATTTAAGAGAAAATAAATAAAATGTAGAAAGAGAAACAGAGAGATAGAGATATTATGTGGGAGGAATAAAAATTCACAGCTTTCAGCGTTGGTGGAAATTCTAAAAGAAAATGAATCTCGTAAGGTATCATCTTAAACAAAGGTTGTTGGATACTTCAATACATACACATAGGAATGTAAACCTCAATTATTATTATTAGGCTTTGCCCAATGGAAGTAGTCTAAAGTAAAGTACAAAATCAAATCTATTGGCAAAACCGTACATTTAAGATTCTAGGAATAAATGCGAAGAACGGTCCTAGGTAGAGTATACCTCTACAAGTTATGTTGCACACCTATCTCTTCTTTACAAGTTCAACATTATTACGAGTTGAAAACTAGGTAGAAGAAAATTTACTCCACAAGACACATGTTGCAAATGCAAGCAAATACGAAAGTTAATAACCACACTTGCAAATTATAAAAAAAACTCGAGAACAAAATGCTCATTTCAGTAACACAAATAAGTTTGCCAGTTTTCGTCTGTATGTGTGTGAGAAAAGTTTGGTGTTTTCCCAGGAGCATAATTAGATAAAGCTCTTGGCGCACTAAAACACACAGCTCCGGAACTTTCAACTTTATTACAGGCAATAATGTGAAATAATTATTTAATGATCTTCTCCCCTAAAAGAAAAGTGTACATTTTTTCTACTGACGATGAGATGACGAGAGAATCTAGAGAAAATTAAGGTTGAGACAAAAAATTGGAGCTCGGAAAAGCTGGAAACCCATTGAAAAATTGGGTTTCAGACTTTCAGATAAAGAAAAGAGGAATTGGGAAGTAGGCGAAGTATCTAACCTAAATGATAATAGAAATGTAGATATGGACCTACTCAACATAATTATGAACACCGTAAAATCCCGATAAATAGCCTTCTTGAACGATAGTTGGAAATCAAATCGGAAAAAATACTGTCCTAGTAGGTACTAACATACTAGAAAAGTTATCACACGCTTCCTTTAAGCACTGAACGCACTTGGTCCAATTAAATTGATCTCGAAAACTCAATAAGAAAACAATTTGTGTTTTTTCTCCTAAAATCTGATAAACCTACGTGAGTGATATGGACCTACTCAACATAATTATGAACACCGTAAAATCCTGAAAAAATAGTCTTCTTGAACGATAGTTGGAAATCAAATCGAAAAAAATACTGTCCTAGTAGGTACTAACATACTAGAAAAAATATCACACGCTTCCTTTAAGCACCGAACGCACTTGGTTCAATTAAATTGATCTCGAGAACTCAATAGGAAAACAATTCGTATTTTTTCTCTTAAAATTTGACACGCTACGTGAGTGTGTAACAGTGTATTGTGTGTAAGAATAAAATCCTATATCCTTATTATATTCATGGAGGAAGGTGAAGAAGAAGGAAAGATAAAGAAGAAAAAGGAGGAGGAGGAGGAGGGGGAGAAGGAGAAGAAAGAAGAAGTAAAAGAGTGTGTATTGTGTGTAAGAATAAAATCCTATATCCTTATTATATTCATGGAGGAAGGTGAAGAAGAAGGAAAGATAAAGAAGAAAAAGAGAAGAAGGTGAAAGGAAAAAGAAGACGAGAAATCCAATTCATACCGTTCTCCTTAAGCTCCTTATGAAGTTTACAGCGCCGAAATTTTCCAACTTCAATTTTCATAATTCAGCCTCAATTGAGAGAAAAATCTAATGAAAATTCTCACCGTTTTCTGTCTACTTGCTGGGATTGGATGAGAGTTTTCCTCAGTCTCCTAGGTCGCGGGTTCGAATCCAGCTCAGGGCGAACTTTATCCTAAACAGATATACAGTACCTAGTTCTCGGAATGGCTGGCTTTTCCCTATTCTGTCTTCCTTCTCCCTTCGCTTTCGGAATGATAATACCTAAGACCTCAGCAATTACAGTTCCCTCAAAAAAGTAATTTCCATTATTTATTTTCTGACGGGCACTCGACATTAATGTATGTCCTAGGGCCCGACACTAAACATACAAATAACAAGTAAACAACAGATGAAACTACAAATAATTCAACAAAAACTACAAAGAAATCGACAGAGAAACAGTGACAAACGAGAAACGTACACAAACGGTGACGAATTCTTTTGACGGAGAAAAAAAGATTAAGAAAAAACAAAAAAGCTATGCATACAAATGAGACCCTGGATTCCTTTTTACTTTCCTTATCTTATATACTATAAGAACTATTTATTTTTTTTTTTTAGCAAACCAACTCTTATCTCCATGGGAGCAAACTTAAGCCTAATGTTACTAAGAGAGACCTTACCTCTCATATCATTTGTCAAAATCTCAGCTCAATTAGGTGTAGCCTCGAAATTTTTACCCACAAATGCTTATCTCCCATACAGATACAGCACCATACCGGAAGTATACACTAGCAGAAGGAAATTCGGGTGTAATTTTAGATGGAAATGTCGCTCTTCCCCTCCCAAATGTAAGATAAGACAGTCAAGGAGTTATAAGCTGATAAGAGATAAACTTTCACATTTAACCCTGACTGGACAAAAGAAAGGAGATTTTCTCTCGATTCTGCGTGTGAAAATTCAAACAGTGGATTCCACCAGTATTTTTTCAGCTCCTAGAAGGCCTGTTAAGCTAAGTAAGTTACATTTGATCTGTATGAGAAGAAGATATCTAAGCAAGGGAGAAAAGGGAAGAGGGATGATGGTAAAAAGAGTTAAAACGGAGAGGATTTTGAGGGAAGATAGAAGGGGAAGAAAGAGTGGGGAGAGAGAAGTAGAACAACTTTTTCTATTATTTTCGCTAGAGTAAATAGTAAGCAGGATAGATAAAAGATAAAGGCTGAATAAAGAAGAAGATATCTAGGTAAGGGAGAAAAGGGAAGAGGGATGACGGTAATAAGAGTTTGAGGGAAGATAGAAAGGGAAGAAAGAGTGGGGAGAGAGAAGTAGAACAACTTTTTCTATTATTTTCGCCATTTTAAATTTAAACGTTCTTTTTAAGAAGAAGATATCTAGGTAAGGGAGAAAAGGGAAGAGGGATGATGGTAAAAAGAGTTAAAACGGAGAGGATTTTGAGGGAAGATAGAATGGGAAGAAAGAGTGGGGAGAGAGAAGTAGAACAACTTTTTCTATTATTTTCGCCATTTTAAATTTTAAACGTTCTTTTTGAAGGGTACTTTAAAGGTATTTCTTCTAATTCTAAATTAGGCTTTGAGTTTATTCATTAACCTAGAGTGGTTTAATGGTTAGGTCTACTAATCTATGAACTGTAGGCGAATCTGTGTTGAAACTTTCGATAGCTTTTAATAGAAACGTACACATTTAGCTGTGCTAAAAATAACATGTTTTCTTCTAATTCTAAATTAGGCTTTGAGTTTATTCATTAACCTAGAGTGGTTTAATGGTTAGGTCTACTAATCTATGAACTGTAGGCAAATCTGTGTTGAAACTTTCGATAGCTTTTAATAGAAACGTACACATTTAGCTGTGCTAAAAATAACATGACGAAGTTTCTCTCCAACTATCACAGTCACAGCTATTATTACGTTTTCAACCCGTTCACATTAGAGTGTGTAAAAAAAAAAAAAAAAAAAAAAAAAAAAAAAAAAAAACATACCTATGTAAGCCCCTAAAAAAATAAAAGCACCAAAAAGCAATTGAGCTTAAAACTAGCTACATTATCCATTTTTATGCCTTGTTTGGAAAAAAAAATGCCTCCATAAAACCATAACTGGGCAAGACAATAGAAAAAGAGAATATTGTTGTGTAATAAAATGAAATGTATATTTTTTACAGAAAGCGAGTTTACCTGGATTTACGTAGACCTAGGAATGAATATTTTACTGGATCTGGACACTGGATCATTCAGGGGACCCGGAATGTCAGAATGGTTATAAAAGAAAAAAATAGAAGAAGAAAAAGAAGAAGAAGAAGAAGAAGAAGGAGGAGGAGGAGGAGAAAGAAGAACATAAAAACAATGGAAATACGGGGGTTGTACAGAAAATGTAATAGTGAAAATAAAAACAATTATATTAACTAGAGAACCATAATGTTTTAACTTCAGGACTCATAATGTTTAACCAGAGAAAGTAGACAATAAAATGAAAATCTGTCCCAAGAGATAAAAATTCAACTTACGTCTTTCTCTATGTAGGGATGCGAAATCTACAGTGTGACTCAAAAGCGCGAACAACCTACTAGGTAGAGTTAAAGCGCTTTTCGGGGGGAAAAAACCATCAACCACCAACATTGAATTTAAAAATGTCCGACAGATAGCTAAAGTGAAGCAACGTTGTGTGCGGTTGGCACCCGGACGGGTGACCGTCTGACGTATAACGTACTGATGGGTATTAGGGGGTGTCATTTAACCTTGTGCCATTTTAGGACTTGGTTGAGATTTCTGGGAGTATTGAAGCCAGATTTATCCTTCATAATCAGAAGAAGAAGAAGATATAAAAATTCAACTTACGTCTTTCTCTATGTAGGGATGCGAAATCTACAGGGTGACTCAAAAGCGCGAACAACCTACTAGGTAGAGTTAAAGCGCTTTTCGGGGGAAAAAACCATCAACCACCAACATTGAATGTAAAAGTGTCCGACAGATGGCTAAAGTGAAGCAACGTTGTGTGCGGTTGGCACCCGGACGGGTCACCGTCTGACGTATAACGTACTGCTGGGAATTGGGGGGGTGTCATTAACCTTGTGCCATTTTAGGACTTGGTTGAGATTTCTAGGAGTATTGAAACCAGATTATCCTTCATAATCAGAAGAAGAAGATGAAAGAGAAAAAGAAGAAGAGGAAAACTCAAATGCACCCAATTTTTCGAAAATCTGAGGAACAGTTCACTGTTTTCCTACTGTATTGCCCTGACCACATTACCTAAGACCACCCTGTATATTTGTATGAAATAAGAACTGTTGGAAATAGGAAGGAAAAAGAAAATGAAAAGACTTTCTTTTCTTCTTGTTTTCTCTATAGGTGCCTTTTCCTATTGTATAAAAATTCAACTTACGTCTTTCTCTATGTAGGGATGCGAAATCTACAGGGTGACTCAAAAGCGCGAACAACCTACTAGGTAGAGTTTAAGCGCCTTTCGGGGGGAAAAACCATCAACCACCAACATTGAATGTAAAAGTGTCCGACAGATCGCTAAAGTAAAGCAACGTTGTGTGCGGTTGGCACCCGGACGGGTGACCGTCTGACGTATAACGTACTGCTGGGAATTAGGGGGTGTGATTAACCTTGTGCCATTTTAGGACTTGGTTGAGATTTCTGATGGGAGTATTGAAGCCAGATTTATCCTTCATAATCAGAAGAAGAAGAAGAAGATGAAAGAGAAAAAGAAGAAGAGGAAAACTCAAATGCACCCGATTTTTCGAAAATCTGAGGAACAGTTCACTGTTTTCCTATACTGTATTGCCCTGACTACATTACCTAAGACCACCCTGTATATTTGTATGAAATAAGAACTGTCGGAAATAGGAAGGAAAAAGAAAATGAAAAGACTTTCTTTTCTTCTTGTTTCCTCTATAGGTGCCTTTTCCTATTGTAATAAAATTTACAACTTTTTATATAAGATAATGTGTAGTCCTGTGCATTGTGAAGCCCAATACAAGAGGTTTTCCAGAAGAAAGGACGAGAAAAATCAGCTCAAAAACTTTTTGTAAATCCGTACTCTGTTGTGTTGGCTTAAGGTTGTGACCGTAAATTGAAGTGAATAATTGAAATTCAAACCAATCATTTCGGGTTAGACTTAGAAAAAATGACTTTTTTTATTTATTATTATTATTATTTTTTTAGCAAACCAACTCTTATCTCTATGGGAGCAAAACTTAAGCCTAATGTTACTGAGAGGGACCTTACCTCTCATATCATTTGTCAAAATCTCAGCTCATTTAGGTGTAGCCTCGAAATGTTTACCCACAAATGCTTATCTCCCATACAGCACCATACCGGAAGCATACATTAGCAGAAGGAAATTCGGGTGTAATTTTAGATGGAAATGTCGCTTTTCCCGTCCCAAATGTAAGATAAGACAGTCAAGGAGTTATAAGCTGATAAGAGATAAACTTTCAGATTTAACCCTGACTGGACAAAAGAAAGGAGATTTTCTCTCGATTTTGCGTGTGAAAATTCAAACAGTGGATTCCACCAGTATTTGTTCAGCTCCTAGAAGGCCTGTTAAGCTAAGTAAGTTATATTTGATCTGTATAGGCTTAACAAGGCTGTTAAGGGCTAAAAAGTAGGTTGGTAAAACCCACGCAAAGACTATTGTTTTTGATGTGCAGTTAAAAATCATATTTATTTTCAAAATTCACCATCATTTCATGCCCTCCCAAATGTAAGATAAGACAGTCAAGGAGTTATAAGCTGATAAGAGATAAACTTTCAGATTTAACCCTGACTGGACAAAAGAAACAAGATTTTCTCTCGATTCTGCGTGTGAAAATTCAAACAGTGGATTCCACCAACATTTTTTCAGCTCCTAGAAGGCCTGTTAAGCTAAGTAAGTTACATTTGATCTGTATGGGCTTAACAAGGCTGTTAGGGGTTAAAAACTAGGTTGGTAAAACCCACGCAAAGACTATTGTTTTTGATGTGCAGTTAAAAAATCATATTTATTTTCAAAATTATTGACAATTAATAATATTGACAATAGGTTATGTATAAATCCAAACCATATGGTGATAGGTACTATTAAAGAAGATGAATTAATCAAGCAAGACAAATCATACAATCATGAGTATTCAAAAAATATTGACAATGTTTTGTTACATGGGCTAAAACATGATGCCGTTTATTTCATTCCTTAATTCCCAGCCGTTTCTGAGATATAAGCGTGGTTCGCAAATCACGAACCACCCTGTATAAATAATGGCATGACTTCATCTTTGGCAAAGGTACACACAGAAATAGAAAACCCAGGAGATTGGTACTGGTGTAAACGGCCCTTTATTATTATTATTTTATTATTATTATTATTATTATTATTTTTTTTTTCAGTAGGAACTGCTGAAGAACGACATTCAGAAGGAACAGTAGGAGATGCACAACTTTCCTTTCTATAGGATAAGGAAAGTAAAAAGGGACAAAACCAAGAAAGAAGTGGAACTTTCCACTTCACAGTTCATATCGAAAGGTTAGTTTCCCACTAACACACTCAACCCCCCCCCCTAACCATAAAGTGTGTTCTGCCGCTCTAAGCTTGGCATAGGTCCAACTATCTCACACTCTCATTGCGAAGCACGGACTTCACCACATATACAGACTGTTTTAAAAGTTCGGTAGGTAGGTACACTAGAACTAAAAAGTCTTTCATCTCGTAAAAAAAAGAAAAAAAAAACGAAACAAGACAAAAACAAACAAACAAACTAGATTCAATTGCAACATAACTTACGATAAATAAAATTTAGGTCTAATTTTATTGGACAAAAAGTACCATGTAATCATGTAAACTATGACACAAACCAGTCCTTACGCGTATACCTACATTATTCGAGGGGTACAATTTTATGCTGAATTCTGACTATCACTGAACTTTCGAGCTATAACTTACGATAAATAAAATTTAGGTCTAATTTTATTGGACAAAAAGTACCATGTAATCATGTAAACTATGACACAAACCAGTCCTTGCGCGTATACCTACATTATTCGAGGGGTACAATTTTATGCTGAGCTCTGACTATCATTGAACGGAACTTTCGAGCTACACTGTAAATGCAGGAGAAAAATCGCGTTTAATTAGTTTCGAAACCCCCTCAAGAGATTTTGCTGGGGAAAACTTCTGTGCTTACTCCCTTTCCGTACGATAATACCCCTTTTCTGTACAATTCTTTAACCTTTCTGTGCGATTCTATCCCCTTTCTGTACAGTTATACCCTCTTTCTGTACGATTTTACATTGTTTCTGTACCATTCTCTCCCGTTCTCCTCCTTCATTTCCTGCTCTCCACCAAGAAAGACCTGCACTACTGTGGGGGTATTAGTCAGTTTGCTGACCATTGCACATACGAGTACTTAGCTATTGCTTGCAAGAAATTAAAAGTACATAGAGAAAAATCGCGTTTAATTAGTTTCGAAACCCCCTCAAGAGATTTTGCTGGGGAAAACTTCTGTGTTTACTCCCTTTCCGTACGATATTACCCCTTTTCTGTACCACTCTTTAACCTTTCTGTACGATTCTATCCCCTTTGCTGTACGATTCTACCCCATTTTTGTACGATTTTACTTTTTTTTTGTACGATTCTCTCCCGTTCTCCTCCATCATTTCCTCCTCACCACCAAGAAAGACCTGCACCACTGTGGGGGTATTAGTCAGTTTGCTGACCATTGCACATACTCAGCTATTGCTTGCAAGAAATTAAAAGTACATATACCTAGCTAGTTATTTTTGTACAACTTTCTTGTTATTTACAAGTTGTAAGAGAGGTAAAGATTTATGGCCGGGTCCACAAGTGAGTATAAAGTCCTTTTAAGTTTAACTTTTGGATTAGGCAATTTAATTGATCAGATTGCTTAATCCAAAAGTTCAACCTAAACCAAGTTTAAACTCACTTTGAGGTCCCGGCCATTAGGCTTCACTCTTTTTTACTTTCTATTTTTCTTCTCTCTCCCCCACATACATGCCTACGTATAATAGGTATGTATTTCCGTCTCTTTCTCTCACAACCTTTTGTCACGAGTAATAAGTACGTGTCCAGCGAATTAAGACATTCTTATGAATGTGAGAGAGGGAGATAGAGAGAGAAGTGAGAGAGGAAAGAAAAAGAGATAGAGAGAGAACGAGACGAAGAGAGAGAGAGAGGAAAGATTAGGGAGGTAGAGGTTGAGAGAAGTTAGGGAACTGTGTGTGAGCATACATACCTACGTATAATAGGTATGTATTTCCGTCTCTTTCTCTCACAACCTTTTGTCACGAGTAATAAGTACGTGTCCAGCGAATAAAGACATTCTTATGAATGTGAGAGAGGGAGATAGAGAGAGAAGTGAGAGGGGAAAGGGAAAGAGATAGAGAGAGAACGAGACGAAGGGAGAGAGAGAGGAAGGGGGGAGAGAGAGAGGAAAGATGAGGGAGGTAGAGGATGAGAGAAGTTAGGGAACTGTGTGTGTGTGTGTGAGAGAGAGAGAGAGAAAGGGAAACGGAGGGGGAGAGAGAGAGAGCTCATGAGCCTTGCTATAGAAATATTGCGGAGCTTATTTGCATAAAATATACGTGCCATCAGCAAAGTACACTGACCCTCTTCAGTCTCTCTCTCTCCCCCCTCTCTCTCTCTCCCTCTCTCTTCTCTCTCTCTTTCACTCCCTCTCACTCACTCTCTCTCCTTCCACATTCTTTGTCTTCTCTCAATCTCAATAGGTTGTAATTTCACTTCTACCTTGTTTGTGTCAAAAATGAAAGGACACCGACTTATTTCAGTTCATCCAGGTTTCCTCCGTAACCTGTTTATCCAGGTTTGACTGTACTAATAATATCCTAGGCAAGTATATAAGAAGCGCCGTAGCACTCCGCCCCGCCAAGTCAATGATAAGATAGGGGAGGAGCAGGAGGCATCCTTAGGGTGCACTCAGTGAAGGAATTTAATTGTCGCCAGCACATACTCTATGCTGTCTTCACCGCAATACTTGACCTTATTTTCACATCACACCAAACACAGATAACGTGAAGAAATTCATCCTACAACTTCAAGTGTATACCAACATAGACTTATACGCGGAGAGAAAAACTAGAGTGTCGGAAGCCTAACCGAGTGACTGGGTGCTGGAACTCTAATATGTATTGAACTCCATACACAACCTAATTAATGGGAAGTACCTCAATGATGGGAAGTTCTTCCACCCTAAGTTTCATAAACTTATGGCACCCTATCACTTTTTTTTTCTCAGTGTGGATGCATAATTCAATTGCATATCCTGAAATAATACGAAAGGACCTTTTAGGACTCGTCCTAGCTTTTTCATGGAAAGCTAACATTCCTCAGATGCACGTTGGACCATACATGCCATACAATGTTAGAGACTTATACGCGGAGAGAAAAACTAGAGTGTCGGAAGCCTAACCGAGTGACTGGGTGCTGGAACTCTAATATGTATTGAACTCCATATACAAGTATACAACCTAATTAATGGGAAGTACCTCAATGATGGGAAGTTCTTCCACCCTAAGTTTAATAAACTTATGGCACCCTATCACTTTTTTTTCTTTCTGAGTGTGGATGCATAATTCAATTGCATATCCTGAAATAATACGAAAGGACCTTTTTTTTTAGGACTCGTCCTAGCTTTTTCGTGGAAAGCTAACATTCCTCAGATGCACGTTGGACCATACACGCCATACAATGTTATGTTATAATTTACTATGTTGCATGTTCTCATGACATTGTCATTTGTCATGCGAATCTGAGATTCTCAAAGGAATAAGAGATAGTAGATACTCTTACTGATGTAGTAGAGGCAGTGGTCTGAGATGAAACCCAAATAGAAGAATGTTGTCATGTAAAATCCACTAACAGACAATGTTATGGGGTGGTAAGAAAAGCTGAAGTATTATTAATTATTATAAAACAAATATTGAAATAAGGCATATACGCTTTCTCAAAGTTAACAAACTCTAAGATTGTCCAATTGTCCGCCTCCTTAGGTTTCCAAATAAAAGGTTACCTTTGGGCCCGATTGTGCTTTCGTGGGGCCCCCTTAAGAGGTCTAAGTATATATGGATGAGGTCTACAGTTCACTGAACCCAAGTACCAAACTGTTAATACGAAGATTCTCAAAGGAATAAGAGATAGTAGATACTCTTACTGATGTAGTAGAGGCAGTGGTCTGAGATGAAACCCAAATAGAAGAATGTTATCATGTAACATCCACTAACAGACAATGTTATGGGGTGGTAAGATAAGCTGAAGTATTATTATTTATTATCTCTTGAGGTCTTAAGGGCAAAACAAAAATTGAAATAAGGCATATACGCATTCTCAAAGTTAACAAAGTATAAGATTGTCCAATTGTCCGCCTCCTTAGGTTTCCAAATAAAAGGTTACTTTTGGGCCCGATTGTGCTTTCGTGGGGCCCCCCTTAAGAGGTCTATGTATATCTGGATGAGGTCTACAGTTCACTGAACCCAAGTACCAAACTGTAAATACGGACCCGGAAATAAGATAAATTAGTTTTTCATTGCCATTTATATAATGCTCGTTCTCGGGACGGCTGGCTTTCTCCTATTCTGTCTTTCTTCTCTCTTTTAAGCCGATAAGACCTTAGCTTATAGTTACCTTCACCAAACCTCTTAGACAATGTTATGGGGTGGTAAGATAAGCTGAAGTATTATTAATTATTATCTCTTCAGGTCTTAAGGGCAAAACAAATATTGAAATAAGGTATACCCATTCTCAAAGTTACCTAACTATAAGATTGTCCAATTGTCCGCCTCCTTTTTCCAAATAAAAGGTTACCTTTGGGCCCGATTGTGCTTTCGTGGGGCCCCCCTTAAGAGGTCTAAGTATATATGGATGAGGTCTACAGTTCACTGAACCCGAGTACCAAACTGTTAATACGGACCCGGAAATAAGATAAATTAGTTTTTCATTGCCATTATTTATATAATGCTCGTTCTCGGGACGGCTGGCTTTCTCCTATTCTGTCTTTCTTCTCTCTTTTGGGCCGATAAGACCTTAGCTTACAGTTACCTTCACCAAACCTCTTGAAAAAAGAAAAAAAAAATCTTCATTGCCATCCTGTATAAGTTTCTCCACTCAGATGCATAGCTCTGACAGGCAACATGACTTGTGTTGACTTTCCAGTTTCTAATTTTCATATCCCGAAAGAAAAACCTCCATCACATGAATTAGACGTACGAGTATGTACACAGTCCAAGAGATGTATGGAGCAAAATATTTGACTTCCCTTGTCTGGTCTAACATTACGGTTTTGGTAGACAACTATTCTTTTGTATTTGCTCTTTATGAGGGGCAAAATATTTGACTTCCCTTGTCTGGTCTAACATTACGGTTTTGGTAGACAACTATTCTTTTGTATTTGCTCTTTATGAGAATATTTGACTTCCCTTGTCTGGTCTAACATTACGGTTTTGGTAGACAACTATTCTTTTGTATTTGCTCTTTATGAGGGGAAAAAGATACCAGACATGTCCTCCTTTGCTACTATATGTTCCCTGTGTATATAAAGCATTATAAAGAGCTTGATAGTACATTTTTTTGAGCGTGTATAAAAAAAGTTATGTTGTGATGAAAAAAAGAGAGTCAAATGTTTGTACTTTGAAGTTGAAAAGAAAAATTCTTTGAATCACTCCCCGCTTTTCATTTTTTTAAAAATGTCGCTGCCAGAACAATCTTTACGACGGTTTTCTCTCTCCTCCTTTTCTTCTCCCTCCCTTCTCTCTCTCCCTCCCTTCTCTCTCTCCTTTATCCTTTCCTCTTTTGAATATTCATTTAATTAAAAATAGGTAGGCCATCTTGCTCTTTTTTACGTTTCTTTTGAATATCTTTTCCTGATTATACTCTATGATGTGTTCCTGACAGGTTTTTATTTTTATGGGTAGGTATTATTTCTCCTCGTGAACTGGAATCGTGAATAACTGGAAACTGGAACATGGACACATATTAACACATACATTATGTAATAGGTACCCTGAAATTGTAGTTAGTCAAAGCTATGATACCTAATAATTGTGATTGTTTATTAGATTACAAATTATTAATAATAATACACTCTATTTTTAAACAGAGTGGGTATTAAGTTTTAAGTAAAGAGTTAAATAATTAAATAGGCTAAACTCTTTAAGAAAAAATAAACAATTTTTTCCGCATTTTCCTTTTCCAAAAGAAACTTTTAAGTGTTGTAAATAAATAATGCATTTTGTACTTAACAGTAAGATTACTTGAAATAACCCTTTGAGATTGTCATTATAGGAGCTCGTAAAATTGTCATAACGAGGCTGAGTGCACTCGGATTTTGTAAGCAGTAAACCTAGGTTGTACGAAACATCCTAAATGGATGAACTTCGGTTCTTTATGAAAACTGGTGTTGATTTTGTTTAAAACTCGAAATCAGAACACCCAGAATAAGGAATGATAAGAGCATTCCTTGATCAAACTCTATTTTAAATTTTATTCTTGATTTGTTGTTTGTGCTGTGATAGTAAAATTATGACTATACTTTCTTGTTCTTGCATTGAAAAAGTTACTATCGGATCAAAGATGAGCCCTGTGTAAATGATTTTTCACTTTTGGTTACCACCAATACGATTTATTTTGAAGGTGTAACACCTAGCATCTCCTGCAGAGTCCTGCATCCATACCAGAAAATATCTGAAATTCATTACCATCCAAGTCCATACTTTCTTGTTCTTGCATTGAAAAAGTTACTATCGGATCAAAGATGAGCCCTGTGTAAATGATTTTTCACTTTTGGTTACCACCAAACCGATTTATTTTGAAGGTGTAACACCTAGCATCTCCTGCATCCATACCAGAAAATACCTGAAATTCATCACCGTCCAAGTCCCTCTACGGTAAGGGGTAAATTTTCAGCTTGTTTTCAACGAAATTTAAATGAAAAGTTTTTTGTTTCTTCATTAAATATGAATGGGAGCTTCGTGTAAATAACTCCGAGTAGCGGAATATTTAATAAAGATTTCAAGTTAACAATTCAAACGGTTACAGGACTAATAAATAATTACCATTATTGAAATTTGTTTCCCAAAATAAATTTAATGTTGTTGCTTATTTATGTTTCTAAATAACAACAATTAGGTAGGTACCTACAAGTTTTGTTTTCCAAAATATGAGCAATAAAAAATAACAAAATTAAATTTAAATTAATAAAATAATAATAATAAACAGATGCTTGATGCTTAACCACGGTCATATAAAACTAAACCAGCCTTCGATAGCCTTCGGACCGCAAGCTTTTTTTAAGGTTTTAAATTTAAATCATTCAATGTTTTAAATTTAAATCATTCAACCTATTCTTTAATTTTATTTAAACAATGAAGGATAAAAGTCTTTGGCAGATTCAACAAACTCAAATTGCACGCGGGAGCTGTTTACATGATTTTATTTCTGCCTCGGCAGAAAAACGGGAGACTAAAAATAATGAAATATAACAAAATTTAAAATATTCTCTCTCATAAGACTTCTTTTTTACATACCTAGGTATCCCTTTTAAAAAATGAAAAAAACATAACACCTAACTATCAAAGGACTTTGAGCTTTCATTAAGAAAGTTCGCGTTAATTTCTCAAACCCAACCAGGACATCCTGTAGCCAGGTTTTCTTTTCAGGCAAAAGTATCGCATGCTATCTTTATTGATTAGCACAAACACTATAACTTAGAAGCTTAGGTATTTATTATGTGTACATCTAAGATATGTATTATGTATGTATAAACTCGTATGTCGTATGCTTTGCTCAAGTATACTCATGTGTAGTTTATAATTTCATCCCATATTCAAGTAGCTAGAACTCTCTGTCTATTCGTTTCCTTAGAAAGTGATGGTATTGGTATTACACATAAAGAACGGGGTAGCCAATAATATTCCAAAGTTAGCCCATAAAGGACAAATGGAACAAAGACGGTATGTTTACATTTAGGTAAATTGTGCCATAATGGAGCTACTTTTAACACAGCACAAGTTGAACGTAAAGAACGTAAGGATAGTGAGATAGTTTTACGTCAAAAGATGCTACGCTGTTTATCAAAAGAAGAAGAGGGGAAGAGGAGGAGGAGGAGGAGAGAGAGAGATCGTATGACACATGAGGTGTCACTAAAGAGTTGCATCTCGTCTCTTATCTTTTTCCAAGTTGTGATACTTAGCTAACTTTTTTGCAAGAAGTTTTGGATTCAAGTGAGCTTGGGAGACTTTATAATAAATCATTAAGTTTGAAGAGGAACACTTTGTTCCATACTCAGCAAAAAGAGGGGAGGGGTCTCAGGGATTTGAAGGTGCTCTAGGAATTCAAAACATGGGTTCTCAAAATAACGCACAGGTTAGTAGTAAACTGAACACCATTGCAGACCAAATTGTTTAAAAAAAAGGAAGTAAGTGAGTTGAAAAAAAAAGTTGTAATTTCGATATATCCTGTTGTCATTCAAGGTGCAAACGTGTGCCAAGTTTCAACTCAATCGGCCTAATAGAAGTGGCTCGAAAGTTAGTTACCTACAAGATTTGCAGTTGGACCCATGGACGCAACAGACAGAGATCTCGAGCCATGTGATATTGTATGAATGCCGTGAAACATTCTGATTATGCAATACGCCAAACATGATACACTTAGTGGAGATGCCTCTTTCACATTTCGGGAAAAAGAGATTGACAATAGCTTCAAAATTCTTCCGGAATGAAAAGCTTTTCATAAAATAAAAATGTCATTTTTTTTTATAGCTAACGGTTTTTTAGAAGAGTTTATTAACAAAAATTATGGTTAAATACGAGCGCCATAATTCCACATTTTTTCCATACAAGTGGCCTCGCTTTTTGAGTACTCTTAGCTCATTAATCATATCCAAAACCCTTACCCTGGCCTCCTCTCTACTTATTTCCCTCTGCTTTGTCCCTTGGAAAAATTCCATTAAATTAAATTACTTTTTGAAGCGGTTTCGCATGAACTCATCACTATCAACATATTGTTACGTAATAGTATGAAGCCATATGGTCACTTTTGTTTTCCAGTGAAAATAATGCTGAAGGGGATACACAGACGAATCTATTGATAAAGCAAAGGGAGCTGTGATGGATTATCAATGTATGATATTTTCAAAAATGGGAGAAAGACCAATGGGCTGCTACTTAATGTACCTTGTCTAAAAAACAAGCGAAGCAACAAAATGAGCTACATACCATATAGGGTAAAAATGTCTTTTTTCACTTTTTTCACAAAAACCAACATCTCTCTCTTTTCTTCCTCCTCGTTGATTAGTTTG